>NC_142011.1:84556504-84724004 GCF_049901735.1 Notechis scutatus
GTTCAGTTATTTGGTACTAAATTTCATTCCACCTCCAGTCTAAAGCTTGAAATAAACCTTTGTTTGGCCAGGGCATTCATTTGAAGATTGTCACCTCTATAACTTCACTGTGTTTTAGCCCTGCACTTTCATTAAGCAACAGGATGAAATTGTAATCTTTGCTAGGCTTTTGTAGAGCTGAATCTCAAAAAACACATATAACCAGAGGTGGTATTCAGCAGGTTCTGACCAGTTCTGGAGAACCGGTTGCAGAAATTTTGAGTAGTTCGGAGAACCCGGCAAATACCACCTCTGACTGGCTCTGCCCCCATCTATTCTCTGCCTCCTGAGTCCTAGCTGATCAGCTGGGTCTTCTTTTGTTGCCCTGCACAGGAGAACGGAGCTGGAAAGAAGGTTAGTGGGTGGGGAGGGAATGGAGATTTTGCAGTAACCTTCCCCTGGAGTGGGGTGGGAATGGATTTTACAGTATCCTGCCTTTGCCACGCCCACCAAGCCATACCCACAGAACCGGTAGTATTTTTTTTAAATCCCATCACTGCTTATAACTGATGAGAAAAAGAAGAAAGGGTTGAAGGATGGTTTGGAAGAATTGTATTTTCAAAAGGAAATGCACGCACCCTTTCAGCTGATTAAGAATAAATAGACTTTTAGATCAATCTTCCCTGACTTGGTGGTTTCCAAATATATCAGACCTCATCTTCCACTATTTCCTATTAGCAGAGGTGGTATTCAGCAGGTTCTGACCAGTTCTAGAGAACCGGTAGCGGAAATTTTGAGTAATTTGGAGAACTGGCAAATACCATCTCTGACTGGCCCGCCCCATCTATTCTCTGCTTCCCAAGTCCCAGCTGATCGGCTAGGTCTTCTTTTGTTGCCCTGCACCGAAGAATGAAGCTGGTAAGCAGTTAGTGGGGTGGGGTGGGAAGGGAATGGAGATTTTACAGCATCCTTCCCCTGCCACGCCCACCAAGCCACGCCCACCAAGCCACACCCACCAAGCCATGCCACACCCATCAAGTCACGCCCACAGAACTGGTAGCAAAAGAATTTGAATCCCACCACTGCCTATTAGCATAGGCCACTTTGGCTGGGGAGTATCATCTGAAGAGTATTATGTTGATAAATAGCTGCTTTAAGAAAGAGAAGTAAGACTTGACTGAAGGAGTTAAAACCCTCTATTTAACATGATCATTTATTTAAAAAAAAGTTCCAATATGCTTCTCTGTGTTCCTTCCTAAGGAATCTATTTTGAAATCAACACTTCCTTTTTGACAGAGAATTGGAACCTGTAAAACAACAGAGCCAATTTGGCTGGTTGCTTATCTTTCACATTAATTTCACATTAATTTCACATTAATTTCACATGATCAGAAGGGTCCACAGTATGAAACTTCAGCTCTTTCATCCCAAACTTTGAATATTATTTTCCACGCAGGAGGCTCAATAGCTTAATCTTTTTTTTTTTTTTTTAAAGCAGAGATCTCATGGGTTCCTGCTCCAGGCACAAAAATCACCTGTGTTATATATTTGCATACTTGAAATACTGTCTTTTGATTGGTTCATCAATACTGCCTTTTGATTGGTCCGTCTTATATATTTGAATACTTGTAATACCACCTTATGATTGGTCTGTCTGACGGCGGGAAATTCAAGGAGCCTCATTGGCCGCGAGCCGCGAGCAGCCACTATAAAAGAGGCTGCCGCGGCTCCGCAGTTGTTCAGTTTTTACGGAGACTAAATAAAAGAGCTGAAGTTACACTGGTCTCGAGTCGATCTTTCCCGCAACATAACAACCTGTGCTATCACCCGCTTTCTTTCCAAACTTGGAAGTCAGAGAAAGTGACAGGGGTCTCTGATGCATTATGCTAAGAGCCTGCATGGGCATTCCCCATGAGCCTGAACTGATCAGGTGGCACTACAGGGTTGGAAGTGTGACTTGGAGAGAGGTGAGCTGCTTGTGAATCAAACAAAACCCCAAGGAAAGAGTGCTAGTAATGAAATGAAGCCGAAAACCTTCACTAGCATCATCCCTAGAAGCTGAGCAGGAGGAACGCACTGTTTATCTACTGTGTGCTGTTTGCTAAACAGCATCTTGGGTTTGTAAAAGAGACACATGCTTCTTGATAAGGAACCGCTTGTACAAAAAGAGGTATGAGATGGAATTATTGGTAGGAGAACCTCTAATTCTATATTAAGACTGCAAGCAGAAGGACGTTCATTAAATCTTTAGAAGGGGTGAAAGAATAATGGAACAATCAGTTCAGTGCAAATACAGTTCAAGATATCAAATTACGATTTGCGTGCAATCAGTTGTGATATGCTGCCGGTTCGCACTGTTTCTAGTGATCCGGTAGTACCGGTCATCAGTTGGCCACGCCCACCCGCCCTCACTCTTTCCTGTCCTATATTTCCTTAGTTTGTAGCTCAGCTGATAGGCCCAGCAGAGTGGATTGCCACGCCTCAGCTGTTGTATTCATCAGCGCTGACGGTAAGGTTAGTTTTCAAGCTTCAAATTGCCCATTTTAGAATGCTCCCTACCAGAGGTGGTATTCAGCAGGTTTTGACCAGTTCTAGAGAACTGGTAGTGGAAATTTTAAGTAGTTCGGAGAACCGGCAAATACCAGCTCTAATTGGAGAATTTACAGTATCCTTCCCCTGCCACACCCACCAAGCTACGACAACAGAACTGGTAGTAATTTTTTTTTCTAATCCCACCACTGCGTGCAATGATTATTTGAGTTGCATTATGCACACAGAAACATAAATGTATATAAATCATACACTTGTCTTAGAAAACATTTGGCAGTAATTAGCAGCAAATAAGGGTGACCTACCCTAAGGGATAAAGAAATGGAATGAGTTTGTTCAAATAACTTTAAAAAATAAGATTCATTTACTTATTTAATAAACTAGATCAATCTTTTTCATACATGCACAGAAAGGGGTAACTTGATGTCCCTGCTGTGTATCTATTTCGTTTCTTTCCTGTTTATTTTTTTCAATTTCCCACAATATAGCTTTGCTGAGCATGGCACATTTCAAATCAAAACATAATGTGTCCCTAATACATGGAGAATTAGGGTGGAGGCAATCTAATGACTCTTCACTACAAATCCCACAACCACAGGCCCTGTTAGCTGGAAAGTAAGGGAATTGTAGCCCAAATCTTTCCAGGTCACTAACTCTCTTTTCCATCATTTGCAATCAAATTAAAAGTATTGATCGTGCAATAACTATACATTCCAATAATACCAGTCAAGCAACATCCATGCTGTTTTGCTTGGGAATTAATTGATGCCAATTTGGATAACCATCTTCATATTTATTATCATTCAACTAAACATATGCTTTCCTTTTTTTTCTTTTGAAATGCCAAGCTCAGTTGGGCCTGGCACAGGAATTCTTGCTATCTTAGTCTGGCTCTGGAGAGATCTGATCACTCATCAGTGACTTGCTTTGGCAACTGTCAAGAGTGCCCTACTAATGCCCTTCCCAATTATATAAACCATCTCTGAGCAATCCAGTTGTAAGATGGAAAACACGGAATGGATCTCTCTTTAGAAGGAAAGAAACCAATATAGAATATGCTTCTCCGCCCGAGTGCAGTTCCCACAGCTCCCCTTTCTATTAGTTTATAGTGTTAATTACCCTGTTAGTAAAAAGTAAATGTTAAAAGACACTAGAGCAGTAAGCAAGCACCTCCATGGGATGTGGCCTGCTGGTGCTTTCTTTATCTCTCTCATTCACTTGGTCTTTTAAAATGTTCTGGCATTTAAAATCATTTAGACAGATGGGATAGAAGTGTCTAATAAAATGTGACATTTCATTTTATTATCTGTGTTTGTTAAGTCAATTCTTATGATCCATCTCTTTTTTTTGCCATCAGTGCTGTGAAACATTCTAATTCAGCTAGGTACAGTCGATACCATGCCAATGTGATTTTTCATGGGGCAAAATTAGGAACAGAAGACAGGTAAATACCAAGTAGTACAGCCAGGTACTTAAGGTCTTCTGAGGATCATGAAAACACAATTGTGAAAAATCTAAAACGTCGCTATGGCTTGTTCTTGCTAAACTAAACTTAAATCCAATCTAATTTTTTTTTCATTTTTTAAAAAAATATCTTTTGTTTATGTCCTGGCTCATATTGATGCTAATATCTAGCCTGGAAAGAGAACACTAAGTGTTGTATACAAGGTCGTGGGTCTGAATTGGCTTGAATCCTTGCACAGACATGCATTTGCAAGACTGATTTTAATACTTATTTTTTCCCGAATGTCAGGAGATTGTTCTGTTGTGATCCTCTTGTGATGACATGTACAAGTCCTGCATTTGACCAAATATTGTTTTAGAATTCCCTAGACAATCTTCCTGTACTTGATACTCTTTAAACACTGGATTATGTTCTGGATGTTGTAATCCAAAGACACTTGAAAAGCATCGCATTGGGGAATACTGTAGTTAAATAAGCCTCCCTCTTAATATGCTATTCAAAGACATCTTCCAAATACTTTTGACCATGGCTTCCACAATCCCTTGGCAGGCTGGGCAGAATTAAAGGGAGTTGAACTAAA
Source organism: Notechis scutatus (assembly GCF_049901735.1). Lineage (NCBI taxonomy): Eukaryota > Metazoa > Chordata > Lepidosauria > Squamata > Elapidae > Notechis > Notechis scutatus. Next base: position 84,561,079 of record NC_142011.1, read on the forward strand.
TGGATCCATGCTCTGCCCTTGTTGGTTTCCTTTCAGGTGCCAGTCGTTTTTTGGCAACTTGAATGATGAGGTAAGAAAAAATATTCTTGCTATCTGTTTTATTTCTCACAATGAATCAAATTGCATTTTGATTTGGTTGCACGTATTTTCTCTGTGGTTTCCTACATGCACTGCACATAGTTGCAACTTTCCTGCTTAGGAAACTCCAGGAAGCTCCTTTCTTTTATGGAGAAAGACTCCTTCAACTCACAGTGTATACTGTGCCTAGTGAACCTTGAACAGTGAGACAAGTTGAGACTGGGCTGTCAGCATTTCTGTTCCCTATTTCTGTGCAAGCCTGACCATTCTTCCTGTGCTACCTCCTGTGGTGTTGTCTGCTGTGCTCCTTATGCAGACAGTGAGGTCCCTGTTTTCTCTAGTTAAAAATAATAATAAACTCAAAGTGGTTTTAAAAAGCAGCAATTTTTAAGAAGGAACAAAGGCTGACATTACAACCTGAATCACATTACAACCTGAAAATGAACTCTTAAGGAAAGTACTAGTTGGGGTTTAAAATTAGCTGTTGAATAATTGTTTTTCCTAAGCCTGGGGTGCAAAATCCAGATAACCAATAGACAAGAGTAAAAATTTACAGAAAACTTCTAACCCTTTGGGACCATCTAACACCTTTGGCGACCCAGATCTGGAAGCCCTGATAATTCTCCCCTTTTCCAGATAATTCATGGTTGACATAGCTGTCATTTATGATCCATACCAGAAATCTAGGAGTAGCGATAGCACTTAGGCTTATATACCGCTTCCCAATGCTTTTACAGGCCTCTCTAAGCAATTTACAGAGGCAGCATATTGCCCTCAACAATCCGGATACTAATTTTATCGACCTCGGAAGGATAGAAGGCTGAGTCAACCTTGAGCCAATGAGAATTGAACTGCGAAACTGTTGGCAGCTGGCAGTCAGCAGAATTAGCCTGCAGTACTGCATTCTAACCACTATGCCATCTGGTTCTATAATATTATATTATTATTATTATTATTATTATTATTATTATTATTATTATTATTATTATTATTATTATTATTATTATTATTTAGCATAGTATTAATTGTAATACAATATTATTATATTATAGAATGTTTTTTTTACTAAAACTCTAGACTGAAATCAGCTTGACTAATAGGTAAAATACTGCATGAAAAACAAGGTATTAGTAGAGCAATACTATTGTTTGAGAAAGGAAGAACATGTGAAGTCAGATTCAAGGATCTTCATATGTTATTTTACTCAGTGGTGTTCTTGGTGGTTTCTGAGCTTGGTTGTTTTCATGCAGACATTTTAGTATCTAATTAGGTAACATCATCACTGTGAGTTATTTAGCACCAATAGAAAAGAACATCTGTTGGTCAGGATTGAGCTGTGAAGTCTTTGATGCTCTCTGAGCATTGTTCATTTCTAGATGTGTTATTATCCAACTAGATAACCAGTGCTTTATATCAGTGCTTAAGCATCGGTTATTTAACACTGCTAAGAGGCAGAAAATTGTCACTATTTGTGCTACATAGTGGTCATGCAAAGTTAGCACCCCAGACCTGGAAACTATTAGCAGGAACACACATCTATCTATCTATCTATCTATCTATCTATCTATCTATCTATCTATCTATCTATCTATCATCTATCTATCTATATCTATCTATCTATTATCTATCAGATAGATATATGTGTTTTCTGCTAATAATCTATCTATCTGTCTATCTATCTATCTATCTATCTATCTATCTATCTATCTATCTATCTATCTATCTATCTGATAGATATATTTGTGTTCCTGTTAATTATCTATCTATCTCTATCTATCTATCTATCTATCTATCTATCTATCTATCTATCTATCTATCTATCTGTCTGTCTGTCTATCTGTCTATCTGTCTATCTATCATCTATCATCTATCTATCTATATCTATTTATCTATTATCTATCAGATAGATATATGTGTTTTCCTGCTAATAATCTATCTATCTATCTATCTATCTATCTATCTATCTATCTATCTATCTATCTATCTATCTATCTATCTATCTATCTATCTATCTATCTATCTATCTATCTATCTATCTATCTATCTATCTATCTATCTATCAGATAGATATATTTGTGTTCCTGTTATCTATCTATCTATCTATCTATCTATCTATCTATCTATCTATCTATCTATCTATCTATCTATCTATCTATCTATCTATCTATCTATCTATCTATCTATCATCTATCATCTATCTATCTATATCTATCTATCTATTATCTATCAGATAGATATATGTGTTTTCCTGCTAATAATCTATCTATCTATCTATCTATCTATCTATCTATCTATCTATCTATCATCTATCATCTATCTATCTATATCTATTTATCTATTATCTATCAGATAGATATATGTGTTTCCTGCTAATAATCTCTATCTATCTATCTATCTATCTATCTATCTATCTATCTATCTATCTATCTATCTATCTATCAGATAGATATATTTGTGTTCCTGTTAATTATCTATCTATCTATCTATCTATCTATCTATCTATCTATCTATCTATCTATCTATCTATCTATCTATCTATCTATCTATCTATCTATCTATCTATCAGATAGATATATTTGTGTTCCTGCTAATTATCTATCTATCTATCTATCTATCTATCTATCTATCTATCTATCTATCTATCTACCTACCTACTACCTGTATTTCATGTCTGAAGACTGCCCATCTTCAATAGTAGAGCTTTTTCAAGGAGGAGCTCTACTATTAATAAGTCATACTAATAAACCAGTTTAAAACTAATCAGTATTTGAAAGATCTATTCTGCTTCTGAGTTCTTGTACTAAATCAGTCCTTTTGTTTATTAAAAATACCTCTTTTTTGCAGATCTTACGTAGTCTTCAACAGGGATGCAGTTTAAAAAGTCAAGATAGTGATCACAGCAGTATGATGGAAGCCATGTTCCTGTGTATATGCAGGCAACATCAATACATTTAGAGAAGGGGTGGAGATTTAATCCGACTGCCATTTCTTAGTTGATAATGTTTGATGAGTAACACTCAATGTTTAATGACAGCATTTGATTGTTCCAATTTGAAAATTTTTGACAAGAGTTTTAAAAATAATATATAATTGCATTTGATATCTGACAGGTTGAGATCATTTCAAGCCTACAAATTAAAATGAACAGCAGATGCCCACTTGCTGAAATACTTGAATTGCTGATGTGAATTTGAAGCTTCTTGTTTGAATATGGATTAGTAAGATAGGAAAATATGACAATTTTCAAAGATTAATAGTCATTTGTTCCATCTTATAAAATGATGGGTTGTGGTTTTGTGACTAACAGAGATTTAGGGTATAAAAAGTAACTGAAGTGAGTCAATTGTGCGTTTGTAAACCTTCCTATTTCGAAGGAGGACCTCTTCATTGCACTGGTATGATCAGAATTGTGTTGCAAAATTTTGACCACCACTTGTAAAGAGTATTTTATTAGTCCTCAACTTACAATCACAACTGAGACAAGAATTTCCGTTGCTAAGCAATGCAGTTGTTAAGTGAAATGCCTGATTTTACAACTTTTTTTGCCATAAGTTGCTAAGCAAATCATTGCTGTTGTTCAGTGAATCACGGGGTTTTTAAGCAAATCCAGCCTTCTAAAAGTTGCAAATTGCAATCCCATGATGCTGCAAAAATTGAAAATACATGCTTGTTGCCATGTACCTGGATTTTAATCACATGACGGTGAAGTTGTTGCAACCAGGATGATTAGGGGACTGGAGACTAAGGCATATGAAGAACGGTTACAGGAACTGGGCTTGGCTAGTCTAGTAAAGAGAAGGACCGGGGAGGAATGATAGCAGTCTTCCAATATTTGAGGGCTGCCACAGAGAGGAAGGAGTCAAGCTATTTTCTAAAGCGCCTGTAGGCCAGACAAGGAATAATGGATGGAAACTGAACTGAGATTTAACCTGGAAATAAGGAGGAACTTTCTGACAGTGAGAACAATCAACCAATGGAACAGTTTGCCATCACTTGAGAATTTCAAGAAGACATTGGACTGCCATTTGTCAGAAATGGTGTAGGGTCTCCCGCTTGGGTGGGGGGTTGAACTAGATGACCTATAAGGTCCCTTCCAACTCTGATTATCTGTTATTTATTATCTGTTATGGTTCTAAGTGCAAGAACTGGTTGCAAGTTACTTTTGTAACTTTGAATGGTTGCTAAATTAATGGTTGTAAGTCGAGGATTACCTGTGCTGCATCTCTGTTATTTCATTGACACCCTAATTTTTGCACCCCTATTCTAGCAGAATGCAGTAAAGCTTATTCCCACATACATAAATGTAGAATTAGAGATTGCATGAATGTTGTGTGCCTAATTCTACTGCAATAAGAAATGTGCTAATTGGAATGCTAATAATCCCCAAAGTAGTCCTTCAAAGAAAAACTACAAGATGATGTAATGAATGTTTTTAATTTGGCACAATCTGGGTCTAATTAGAGCTGCCAAAATCCACAGGCAGCATTAAAAAGTGAAGATTCTCAAGTAACTTCAAGATGCTAAAGAATGTTCTCTATGCTATATTAGAAAATATATACTTTTCTGAAGTTTGTTCAGTTGCTGAACAAACATATTCTGATATTATTCCTAGAATAATATCAGAAGGCAGTGGGACTCAATGCATATGTGTCACAAGAGGGATTTGAAAATAATTTAGGTAGAAGTCACTAAACTTTTAATTAAGTTTTAAAAACATACTGCTAATCAGGAATATTATAACTGTGTGTCTGTAAGTGTTGTAGAGTGGTGGAAAAAACCTGAGGCAAACTCGGAGCGAACTTCAGCTGTTACTTTATTGAGACAATAAAGGGTTGCCCCAGCTGCCGCGCTAACAAGGCAGCCAGCTGGCGGACAACAGCTGATGCCGTTTGACAGCTCCCTTTTATAGCCGGCTGTCAAATGGCATCAGCCAATAGGAGCAGTCCGTGTTCCCGCTGGAAACACAGACCGGAGTGAAGACTTTGGCTTAGTCCATTTCGAACGCTACACTCCTTTCTCCCAGAATGGAGCATGCGTAGTCCTTGAGATAACTTGGGTGCTTGCGCAGGCGGCCAGATCATCTAAGTTCTGGTGAAGCTGCTGCTGGAAGGAACTTCTCCGCTTGCTGGGTAACTTCTGGTGCTGACGAAGCTGGCGTCTCGGCTTCAGGCGTTTCCAGGCGAGGGACCCATGGCTGTTCAGGTAGGCTCGCATTCTTGTCAAATCCGAGGGGAGTCTCTTTGGGCACTGGCGGTTTCTCTGCTGCAGGAACGACTTGAGGGCCATCTGCAAATGCACTCCAACACCTTCTAAGCTGGTCGATATGGCAGCGCCAGATGTGCCTGTCTTGCAGTAGGACCCTGTAAGACTTAGGACCACTTACCACCACAATTTGCCCAGGGATCCACAAAGGGTGTCCTGCATAGTTCCAGGCGTAGACCTGGTCATTCTCAGTGAACTCCCTTGCCTGGCTTTTGGACCCTAGGGGTGTGACTGGGGCATAATGCGGATGGAGTCTGTCTAGGGTGGTCCTCAGACGTCTACCCATGAAGCGTTCAGCTGGAGACTTATTAGTGGTGGCACAGGGGGTTGTGTGCTGGGTCTGGAGGTACTTAGCGAGCCTAGAGTGCCAATCTATAGGCCCAAACCTTGCCAGGGCCTCCTTAACTGATCTGACTGCCCTTTCAGCCAGGCCATTACTGGCAGGATGAAATGGAGTTGTAAGTGCGTGCCTTATTCCTAGGTTGGCTAGGAAGACCTCAAACTCACAGGAAGTAAACTGGGGGCCGTTATCAGACACAATGGTGTCAGGGAGGCCATGGGTAGCGAATATCCTTGATAGAGCTTTAGTGACAGCTTCTGAAGTTGTGGTGGTCATCAAGGTCAGATCTATCCATTTAGAAAAAGAATCCACCATTACCAGGAATGTATGCCCATGAACAGGGCCAGCCAGGTCAATATGCACCCAGGACCAAGGGGCCGCAGAATCTTCCCACCTGCCTGGAGTGGATGTGGGTGGAGCAGGTCTGGTAGCCTGGCATGGCTGACAAGCATTCACCCAACTTGTAATTTGAGCATCCATGCCTGGCCACCATACATAACTGCGAGCCAGGGCCTTCATCCTGACAATGCCGGGATGGCCTTCATGCAGGACCTTTAAAACTGAGGCTTGCAACTTGGAAGGGATAACTACCCTAGTTCCCCAAAGTAAACAGCCTTGCAAAGAAGGCAGTTCTTGCTGGCGAGTTTTGAAAGGCACGAATTCGGGGGCATAAGGAATTGCTTCCCACCCAGTCAAGGACTTGGGCGATTACCTTGTCCCTGGAAGAGTGGGCAGCGATATCAAGGGCAGTGATGGGGAGTTTGAGATCGTTGATCTGGAAAACAGCATTCGTTGGTGCAGGATCTTCCACAGGAACAGGCAGTGGGCAGCGACTAAGAGCGCCAGCGTGGCATAGACTCTTGCCAGGACGATGAACCAGTGTATAGGAATAGGCAGCCAGAAATAAGGTATACCTGGTCATTCTTGGAGACAAAATCTGAGGAGTCTGTCTTTCGCCAGACAGAAGGCCTAACAGAGGCTTGTGAACTCGAAATAGTGTCCATATAGAAACTCATGGAATTTTTTGACAGAAGCAACTGCAGCCAAAGCCTCCTTGTCAATTTGGCTGTAATTGTGCTCAGCTGGGGAAAAAGTTCTGGAGAAAAAGGCAATGGGTGCCTCAGAACCGTTAGGCAGTCTATGACTTAAAACAGCACCTATGCCAAAAGGAGAAGCATCTGCTGCTAAAACTAAAGGCAATTGTTCATTAAATTGTATCAGGACAGCATTGGATGTAAGTAATGATTTGACAGCGTGGAAGGCATGGGCTTTCCTAGGTCCCCAGTGTCAGGGGGATTGCTTGTCCAAGAGTCTGTGCAGAGACTCTGCAACAGAAGCTTTGTGAGGCAAGAATGAAGCATAAAAGTTAAGAAGTCCTAAAAAGGCCTGGAGCTCAGTTTTGTTAGTTGGCGTGGGTGCCTCGTGGATAGCCCTTACTTTGGATTCGATTGGGTGAATACCAGAGGGGTCAATTCTGTATCCCAAAAATTCTACCTGTGGGTTGGCAATAGTGCACTTGTCTTTCTTTAACTTAAGGTCATGCTGTCTGAAACGATCGAGGACTGCTCTGACTCTTTGCAGTAACTGAGGCTTGTCAAGGGCAGATATTAAAATGTCATCAAAGTATGGAACTACGCCCGGTAATCCTTGAAGAAGTCTTTCCATTAAGGATTGGAAAATCCCTGGGGCTACACTTATGTCAAATTGGAGGCGCCTACATTTGAAAGTGCCCCTGTGCGTTACAATAGTTTGCAGTTCAGCGGCTGTGTCATCAACAGGGAATTGTTGATAGGACTGTGACATGTCTAATTTAGCGAAAATGGTCCCTGGCTCAAAAGAATGTAGAAGGTGCTGGATAACAGGGACTGGATAGGCGCTGATTTGTAAATATCTGTTCAATGATGTCTTGTAATCAGCGCAGATTCTCACGCTCCCGTCTTTCTTCAGGGGTGTCACTATTGGGGTTTCCCATTTTGCGAAATCCACAGGCTCCAATACACCTTGTTTAATTAATTTGTCCAGCTCAATGTCTAATTTGGGGCAGATTGCAAATGGTACCCTATGAGGCTTTAAACAGATTGGTACTGCCTGAGGGTCCAAGTTGAAGGATATTGGGGTTCCTGAATAACAGCCCAGCCCCTCGCTGAACACATCAGCATAGTCATTAAACAAGGTGTCCACTTCAGCATTTGTAATAGAGTGGATTCCGCTTATATGGAGGCCAAGGGCAGGGAACCAGTCTAACCCCAACAGGCTAGGGAGGGCACCATCCACTACCACTAAAGGTGGTAGTGACCTTTAAAATTTTGAAATTGAACAAAAAACTTGCCTTTTCCGAGGACTGGGATGGTTCTGCCTTGGTAGTCGCGTGGGGTTAACTGGCAGCCGAGAAGCTTCTTTTTAGCCATTCTGGGAAGTAGCTTTTTTAAGGTGCTCCAGGAGATGATGGACAGTGCTGAGCCTGTGTCAACCTCCATCCTGCAAGGTTTTCTTCCATAGAAACAAAAACACTAATTTTGTTAGAGCCTTTGTTAGTCAGTTTGGCTTGATAGCAGGTAAAACAGTCTTCAACTTGTTTTTGGAAATGTTGGGTTGTCTGAGGTTTTTGGGCAAAAGTCTTTCCTGCTTGACAGACCCTGGCTAAATGACCCTTCCTTTGGCATTTTAGACAAATGGCATTCCTGAACTTGCAGGACGCCCTGAGGTGGTTTCCCCCACAGCTTAGACAAATGGGCTGATGCCGTGGAGGTAGAATGGGGTTTGGTCTATTTTCCCCTTGACTGGTTTTTTGCTGCCTGAGGCGATTTACATCATTAGCCTCTTCAGAGCCTTCTTCTGAGGAGGCTTCATCGGAATGGATGGCTGAGCTGCCCTGGCTAATTGGATTTCCCTGAATTTCTGCTGCTGAAAGCGCAGATAGTTCAGCAGCTTGAGACTCTTCAATAGCTATTTTAAGGGTTAAATCTCTTTTAGCTAATAGACGCCTTTGTAGCCTTAAATCCCTGACTCCACAAACTAGTTGGTTTAATAGCATGTCTTCCAGATAGTCTCTGAACCCACAATGCAAGGCGGCTATTCGTAGGGCAGCCATGTACCCGCTAATAGTTTCTCCCTCAGCCTGAATCCGTCTCCTAAAAGCATGACGCCTGGCAATTTGGGATGGCTTAGGGGAATAGTGGTTGGAAAGAATTTCCTGCAATTCTTCCCATGGAACAGTCTTAACTGAACAGTGTTAAGTTAAGTTAAGTGTCACGCCAATAATGCCGTAGCAGTGTCAAACACTGTGGCTCCGCAAAAAATTAAAAAATAGGACTTTTTCCTATGGTCGGAAATGTCAGCAAGGTCTATGGCATCTAGAAAACAGTCAAATCGGTTTCTGTAGGACTCCCATGTTTCCGCTGTCGGTCTGAAAGGCGGGAATGCAGGGTTCGAAGTCATCTCGATTCAGCGGTGCCATATCTTTCGAGGAAAGTTGAAATTCGCGCTCGCGAATAGTGACGGTAGCTCTTAAATGACAATCAGCTCGGTAGTGACTTCGGCTCTTTTTGTAGTGACTTCACTCAGAGATTCTTTGCCCGGCTGCCTCTTATAGGGATCCCGCCCTCGTCGCCAGTGTTGTAGAGTGGCGGAAAAAACTCGGAGCGAACTTCAGCTGTTACTTTATTGAGACAATAAAGAGTTGCCATGGCTGCCACGCTAACAAGGCAGCCAGCTGGCAGACAACAGCTGATGCTATTTGACAGCTCCCTTTTATAGCTGGCTGTCAAACAGCATCAGCCAATAGGAGCGGTCCGTGTTCCCACTGGAAACACGGACCGGAGTGAAGACTTCGGCTTAGTCCATTTCGAATGCTACAGTAAACATGAATGTCCTTCTTGGGGGAAAAATGATGCCTTGTTTCTACTATAGGGGCCACATTCATTGGTCAAATGATTCCTTGGAGTGAAGTTATAAAAATGGAGAGTTACTGACAATTATTGTATTGCTAAGGCCTTTGTGGAGGACCTTATTTCCTTGTGAGGTTCTGTGAATTATAATTTCCACTTTTTGTCTCCATTACGTAAAATAATTGCTTCTCAGCAGTGGTGGGATTCAATTTTTTTTTACTACTGGTTCTGTGGGCATGGCTTGGTGGGCGTGGCAGGGGAAGGATACTGTAAAATCTCCAGTCAGAGGTGGGATTTGTTGGTTCTCCGAACTACTCAAAATTTCCACTACCGGTTCTCCAGAACTGGTCAGAACCTGCTGAATACCACCTCTGCTTCTCAGGCCACAACGTTGTTTATTTGACTATGAAGCCATCTTTTCCACGTATTTCAAACTCACCTTCTCTCTGACTCTGTATTGAGAATTGCCTGCAAAGACTGTCTCGGAATTAAACGTTTTCTGCCATGGCCTGCAGTAGATGTTTGTGATAAGACTGGTTCTGTAAAGCTCCATAGACAGAATCTGAAATTCCAGTTACATCTTGCTTTGTGTCACTTTGAACATCGCCGCACAGCCATGAATTGACAAAGACATTTCCACAACTTGTCAGAATCACCAGGAGAAAGACATGCCTGTTGCAAACTCCACATTTTTCAAATTTCAGGAAAATCAAACAATTGCAGAGGGCTCTGTGTTCTCTTTTATGGCATTCAACTGTCTTAGCAAGATATTTTATTTTCTATGCATGTCATCAAGTACCTATAGAACCCCTTGTTTCCTATTGGATTGAACTGGTTTGAGTGTGCAGTGAAAGATGTTTGGCCTATTTTTCTGCCTGTTTCCCCTCTAAACAGTGTTTGGCAACCTCAGCAATTTTTAGAGGTATGGACTTCATCTCCCAGCATTCCCTGGCCAGCATGCCCATAACAATTGTCTGCAGCCATGTTGACATTCCTTGATCTTCAGCCTGACCCTCCTCAGTTCTTAACTTTCCTATTATCTTGCACAGTCTCTTTCCAATTTCTATCTGAAATTTCTGGAATAACCCTTTATCCCAAATACCAGTGGCACCACAAAAACTTCTGCTGGAAGTTCCCAGAAAGAAAATAAACTTACATAGTCACTACGACGTCCCCATGAGGAACCCAGGAAAATCTGCCCAGAGACAGAGAAAGACCGCCAAAAGTTAAGGCATACGGTAACCAATCAGAACAGCAGATGTCAAGTATACATACCTATTCCCACTCATGTTTGTGTGATTATTGACTAACTCGCACCAGATGAAACAAATCACCCAGCTTTGGCTTGGGACAACAATACCGCCAGCCTAATAGTTTCAAACAATCAATGCTATTTATTTGGCCAATGGCCAGCATACTAAAAGTTTCTTTTTTGCTCTCTCTCCACAGCCATCTGCCAGAGCTTGTTTAAGAAATTTGGGGGCTTAATGCAACACCTGGCATGGGGCTCTTCACTAAATTTACTTTGCAGATGAAACTATGCAGAAGAAGATGTTCAAACAATGTATGCCCAATACCTGAACTTTAGTTTAGATATTTCTAGAAGAAATAAATAAATATTTAGCTACCCTTTTTATTTTTTAATCCAATTCTTCTTTAGAGAGAGATACACTTTCTGGAACATAGAGAAACTGTTTTTATATCTGAAAACTATTTTCTTTGCTTTCTGTCCCTCAAATACTGCTATCAGTTTATCAGTGTTCCAAGAGCAAAAAAGTATCACTTTCAATTGCAGTTCTGGTCAGACCATTAAATTCTTCTTGACTAGTTGTCAAACTCAAATAGCTGTTTATTAGTTTCAGTTTTGAAAAACTTCCCTCTCCTGAAATGGGCACAGACAAGACAATTCTGAGTGTGGTGGTTACATTTTGAAGCTTTTTCTTCAAAATACATTTAACACTGACAGACTGCTGCAAAACTGCTCTAGCAACTGCCTCCATTTCAGGTATACACAGAAAACAATATCCATCACCATGAAAGTTCTTCTAGAAGTGGTATTTTAGATTCTATTTATTTCTGCCTTTTGTTTCCTGTCTCCGAGACAGTTTCCTGTTCTTTCCTGTTCATCTGCTTCATTTACAGCATCTGAACCCAACTGAATCACTAATTTGAATAATCTCTCATTTGCAAAAATTTGCATAATTATATTTACAGAAACATTGTATGCAGGTCTCGTATATTCTGTTAATGAAGAGTGCCCATTTCTGCATAGGTGGTTAATGGATTAGAAAGGGTAAGGTATTGGACTGATTGAACAGATCTTGGGAATATAAACAAAAGATTATAAAATTGGAGAAGAGAAAGAGCAGGAGGGGGACATCATGGCATCTCTAGACAGAAAGAAATAGAGAAGAAAATTTTTAAAGCGGTACCACACCGTACTGTATTCTGGGTAGAATGGAAGATTTCACCCATTTGTCTATTTTGGAGGGTGGGTGGGTCCCAAATATTCCATAACTATGCAAGATGAAGCAGATGGATGAAAATGGAGAAATGATCTCTCTGTATTGCAGAGAATAAACATAGTAAAAACAAATATCTTTTTTAGAATGTAGCAATTGACATTGCACTTGGTTTGCAACTCACTATTCTGCAAGAGTAATTATGACAAGTGACAGGGAGAGAGCACAAAGCATGATTTATTGAACTCTTTTTAAACCTCTGCGTGGGAATGAATCAGTGACCCTCCATTGCACAGAAGAAAGTAGGGCAAGAGATTTGAAGGAACATAAGAACAGTATGCTCTTTAGAAGCTATTCAGCAAAGCCCAGAAGTGAAGTAAAACATGTCAAAGAAGCTATTCCTTTGCTTTAGAAATTTTTCAGAATAGCTTGAGAAAAGAAGCAAAATGTAAAAATATTATGGAAGAAGAGGAGGAAGGAAAAAAAAGGAGACTTTAAGGTAGAAATAGCCCTTAGGACAGACAGCATGATCTGAACAGCATCTCTCACCAATGGATCAAAACCCTCCTTAGGGTAATGGTCACTTCATCGGCTAACATGGAGCTGTCCTGGCCCGAGTCTTATCTGCTTCTTGGCTGCATTAGCCAATGTGTAAAGTGCTGGCTCTTCTCATCACTTAACATGGAGTTATGTTAGCCTATGGATGGACCTAACCTCCCTCAAATATCATTCATCATCTTTTTTTAATTACCCCCATATATAATCCCTTGCAAGGTGAAGTCCAGGCAATTGAATGGATCTGAGTGTTTACTGGCCAGGTGCCCTTCCTGTTGCCAATGCGGAGTTATAGTCAGGAGATAGATTCTCATCGTGCCCAGAGAGAGAAATATCTACCTCTACCTAGGATCGAACTCACAGCTTCCTGATTGTGAGGTGAGAGCTCCGCCTCTAGGCCACCACACCACTCTCCCTCAAACATCATTGCCACAAATGTGTTGTATTTCTGGTGGGAAGAGGAAAATATCTAGCCATAAGATGTTCTCTCAGAGGCAGAGTAAATAGGAAGGTTCCCTCACTCTTCTTCCTTTTTGTCTCCCCTGCTTCTGCCTCTTACTCTGTTTAGCCCACTCTCTTTATTCTTTTATTTTCATATGCTGTGACCTTCTGAAATTGGTTTTGTCATCTGCTTTCATAATCTGGCACTTAATACAAGCTTCAATAGACTCTTCAGGCTTCTGTCCCTTAGCTGAAGAAAGACTTTTACAGATCTTTTTTTGGGGTGGGTGGGTGGGGAGGGGGACACAAAATATACACCAAGCTTTCTGGAGACAAGGAAACAAGTCATTCTTACCTACAGTAATAGTAAGGAAGGCAAAAGGTTTTTAAAAAGTACTCTATGGCATTGTAGCCTCAATGAAGACTAAAACTTGGATTTTTGTTCCTTCTACAGTCAATTTGAGAGCAGTTCTATAATGGAAAATCCTCTCTCTAGTCAAGAGTGGGAAAAGATTGTTTGGCTAATTGTGAAAACTTTCAGGTTTCTCCTAAAGCTTTCTGGCATCTTCTTTGTTCTTTATGAAATGATCAAAGATTTACAGCGAAGTAAGAGTAGCCTTGTTTATTTGTGATGACCGTACTGCATTATACAAACAGCAACATTCTGCTTTTCCCAATTTTTTTTTAAAAAGACCAGCCTTCATTCTTAATTCCTGCTTTTGCTCTCTCCTGTTTTTTTTTTTTTTTGGCAATAGAAAGGATTGATTACAATTAGTAGATATGGGCTGCAAAATTCCCGATGACCCCAAGATGGCAACAAAAAGCTTGGTTTTTCTATTTCAAAGTTGTGTGCAGCTCAAATGCGTAAGCTCTAATATTGGGTCTCCTTCTCCCCTTTTGCTGATTAGGATCACATTTTACCAGGAAGTCAGTTATACATGCTTCTGTGTAACTATTAAAAAGACAGAGATCCATACACTTAATGTTTCCCAGGGGAAATACTCCTCCTAGCCTGGCCTTCTTGCTGATGATTCGATTTTCTGTTTGCCAATGTTTGTTTTATAAAGAGGAAAGTCCGTTAGGAAAGCATTGTAATGGGAACACGCTCCCTGCCTCTTTGTCATCTGATCGGATAATCAGTGTTTTCCTGGGAGATCTGTGTGGATAAACCTGCCTGCATATTACCAATCAAACTCAGGATTAAAAACAATAAAAAAACTGCATCTTTGGTATTGCCATGAGGCAGTGATCCTACAATCCATAAACTAGTTAAGATACAACGATAGAGATCCTCAGTTTGAAGGGGGGAAAAAAACCAAGTCATTTTGTTGCTGCGTTCTTGGTATGCTTCATCAAGCTAATAGCCATACAACAAGTCAAATGAACCACAGGAGAGTTGTAGATTCCAGTTGTAGATTGCAAGATACTGGGACAGAAAAGAAAAACTTGATTAATTTAGTGGGGAGATAGAAAGGCATCATACTCTGTTTAGTGATTTCAGGAGAAATTTCTTTCTTTTTAAAAGGAATGAGACAAAGGTACAATAGAGAATGGACAAAAGATATAAATATAATGACTCAAATTAAGATGATTAATTAAGATAGAATTAAGAAGAGTGAAATATGTGGAGAAGTTAATATAGAAGACTTAGAATGGTAAATAAAATAAGTAATGATATGTAAGATGAGCATGAATATAATTGAAGTCCATGAAAAGAGAGATACCTGGGTCCAAGTTACTTTCCAAAAAGATCCTTTTTATGTTTTGTGTGTTGTGTGTATATGTTGTTTTTTGGGGGAGAATTAATAAAACCTTGTAGAAATATAGAATGAGAATAATGGTAACTAAGTCAGAAAGAAATAGATGAAATAATAATAATAAAATTGAATAAGAGTAAAAGAAAATAAAGGGAAATTGGATAAGAGGTTTTTGTATGTTTATGTGGAAATGGTTTAAAACAGAATTATAGTTTATCTGACTTGTTAAATTTATAATGGAAAAAGGTTTAAACATGTAATGGATAATGATGACTTGTGTGTTTTGAAAATTAATAAAACTTGTTTTAAAAAAAAAAAAGAAAAAGAAAAATTACCAAGTGGAAAAAATAGCCAATCTACTTCAAGAGCTGCTAGTCATAGCAATAGAGATCAATTTGATATAAATCGAGAAACATAGTTTTCATTCAATTTCTTGCTACCAGTTTAATAATGACCATATTCTCTTTTTCCAATTGGAGATTGGAATCAAAGTCCCTTTTGTATCTTGGATTGATTAAGAAAAGTGGAGTGAGACAGTAGGAAATTGTGTTTCTTTATGGAGTGGAAATTCTTCTTACAAAGTCCCTATCTAAAAATGACCTTTCCCCCATCCCTAACAAATCCTGTGTGAGTTTACTATATCTTCCTTCTGCAGGATAGGTCAAGGAAAGACTTTTAGACTTTTTACTTGTAGCTGTTCTATATTCAGATATTGCCACTTTGAATGTGAATGACAATTTAAACAGTTGTGATGGACGTTTTAAAACTTTACCCTTTGAACAGGCCTCAGTGAGGTAAAAAATGGAACATTACTGGATCTTGTCACCACAAGTGATCAGGATGCTTTGTGGAGTCACCTCAGTTCTGGTCATTTGAATTATGTATCTCAGGGCTGTCGAACTTCCAGCCCACAGGCCAGATGCGTCACACACTGGCCATGCCCACGCTCAGTTTAGCGAAGGGAGGAAAAGTCCCGATACATCTTGTGATGCCGCCGGGACGAAGTAAGTTTGGCACCCCTGTTCTATATTGAGGCAATAAGTTGACTTGAAGGAACCAGGTACACTAATTTCATGCCTCCAACTGAACTAACAAGATGGGCTGCTGTGCTTCTGCCAATTGCTTCAGCCAAAATGGTGGCAGAAGAATCTTCTGTGCATGTAGACCACTGAAGGCCAACAACGTAATGATTAGTCTTCCCAGAGAAGCCTAAAAGAACATGTTGATTGAGTCTTTGATTCAAAGTGCCCCATCAAGGCATCACATCTACTTTGAATTTTTGCCAGTTTTTTTTTTAAAGAGAATGTTTAGATAGGCGTACATAATTTAAATCAGCAACTTGACTTATTCTGTTAAAGCCATTTCCTTTCTGATCTGAGATGCCTATCTTAGCAGCGTGGCTGCCCTTTCAGATGAATAGGGCATCAGATGCTCGTGCTCATGTTCTCCCTATAATGAGATACAGAGAAGGTGATTTCCTTATGTAAGAGTGACTTCTAACTACTCAGGAAGAAGCAGAGGAGAGTTTGCAGAGGTAACAGCCGAACCAAAATGAGTTTGAACACTGCCTTAGACATATAAAAAAATACGCATTTTTTTTAAACAATTCAATTCAATTTGCTCAGGAATAAATTGCTTTTGCCTTTTCTGTAGTTTTAATTTTTGATATGATTTTTGCAAAAGGAGACAAATGCGTTGATGTTCTTATTGATGGGGGCTGGCGTTTCTTACACTGCCTTTATTATGAATACATGGGAGTGACTTCAGTTTTCCTCCCTGACTTCCTATGCTTGTCATGTCAGGAGTTTGCAGTTCACTCTGAACTAATTCATAGCTTTAGTTAAATGGGCTGCAAACTGAAATGTAGGAGTTCTGAAAGACATATTTTTTAGCCCATTCTCCCATTCATTTTCCATTTTGTCTAATGAATTAGTGATTTTCCTCTCGCAAATCCTTGGAATTGGCTTTCAGCATCACAGTTTAGTCAGAACTACTGTGAGGCTTGCAATTTCACTTGGCACTGGGTTTTTCCCCCCTATATCTATAACTCAGGGCTTCTGGTCACATTTTCCACTCACCATGAGCCTGCAAATACAAACTAATGATGCTTGTAACTCAAGCCCAAGTTGTACTAGTATATCTCTGAAAATGAACACACACACACACACACACACACACTTATCTACTCCTGCTAAATGTGACATGAATAGTGAATCAATTTCCTTTTAAAATCTCGAATTATAAGATGATGGATGTTTCTTCTGGTAGATATAAAATAGTTTAAAACATTCATCCATGGGACTGGATATTATTGGGGGGGAAAACAGGAACTACAGACAAAATCAGCACCTTCTCCATCATTATTTCCATTATTTTCAACTATTGTAGTCAATGACTTGTATGTCAGGAATTGTGATCTTGTATGTCAGGAATTGTGATCTTGTATGTCAGGAATTGTGATATCTGAAGGACACCATTTGGGAAATGTAGGGTACTTGGAATCTTGTACTGGTTATAAAGGGAAGAGTGGCTATGCAATATTGCTACATATCTGTCTTTACATTCATCCTCTCATTCCTCCCTCCCCTCTAGCTGGCTGTCTATTTGCCCATCAATCAAGCAACCAACCATCCATCTAGCTAGCTATCCTGCTGTATTTATTTCTTCTGAAATAGCAAAGATAATTGAATTTCAAGCATGCAGTGCTATGATTCGTGGCTATAATCTTCCACCCTTCACCGCTCTTTTCCTCTTCCCCCTCCAATCTTTCATCATTTCTGAATTAATGACTACAAGCAGATGGTTTAGCTACTGGAACTAATTCTGGTTCTAGGCCCAGTAAGAGATGAATCAAGGGGAAAGGAAATGAAATGGTGTAACACTACAGTGTAGGTGTTGGAACCAGCAAACCAAAAGCATTACTTTGCCCTTTAGGTTTCCATGGAGTGATTGCCCCAAAACACATGGTAACAAGCTTATTGGTAGAACTCTCTTCTTCCTTTTAAATATTTTAAAATGTTGCTTGTTGGTCTGCTGCTTGAAATGTACACTGCACATCTGCAAATGAAATTGTATTTTCTCCTACTGATGCCTACAAAAACAAACACAGTGTGCCAACATCTGCAATCAGAAATCCACTAGTGCAAGGATTACACATTGATCTGTAATTGAATGAAGCGTAAGGAGCATATAGACATAGAATCACAGGGCTAAAGAGGACCTTAGAAGTCATCTAGTCCCAAGGCAAGGAATTTTATACCATCTTGGACAAACGGTTATTCCAATCTTTTCTTGAAAACCTCCAGTGATGGAACACCCACAGCGCCTTGAGGCAAACTGTTTCATTGATTAATTGTTGGAAATACAAAACCCTTTAATGGCATGGTTCCATTTTTAATTTTCCAGATTTGCTTTCCTTGAGGGTTTTTTTTTTTTGTCCTTTCTGTTCTACTGATGAGTGTAACCAACCTAGACTTACAACTGGCTCACTTCTCATGTCATGAATAAGCCATCCTTTTCCTCTCCTTTTTTTGTATTAGCAGCGTATGACATGGAATGGATGGGTTTTTAGTGTTCTCAGCCTCTGCCTGTCCCACATCCTGTTTTGGATTAGCAACAAAAGATAATTGGTGGCACAACTGGGATTGGTGCCACGAAAAATAGGTTTTGGGACCACAGGAGAGTGGAAAACCACATGGAAAAAGAGTGGTCATAGACAACTGATTGTGTGAATTGGTGTTGATAGGAGAAAAGTAGTCTAGCCCCCAGCTTCTGCTCTGCAGGTACTGTATCTTTGACTCTCTCCTCACTTCTATTCCACATCTACTTGAAATCACCAAGAGTGGTCATTCCTGCTCAAGGAACAAGTGGCAGCTGTGGTCAGGAAGGCTTTTGCACAAATCCATCCTGTGCCCTTGTAACCATCTTGTAACCCTTTCCTAGATCAGGAAGATTTGTTCAAGTCCGCTCATGTCTGATGCTTATCAGTTGGATTATTGCAACGCCCTCTAAATGCTCCTGTAAAGCATTTGGAAGTTTTATCTGGTCCAGAGTGCACAGTACACCTATATAATACCACTGTTGTGCAAGCTCTGCTGGCTACCAGTTGCAGGCTTTGGGTGTGATTCAAAGTGTGGTTGTCACATTTAAAGCACCCCTATATTAAATGGGGCCAAATTAAGTAAACCTCTTTTTATCATTACCATATAATATTGGTTAAGATAATCAGCCAAGTAAATTTGTTTACTAAATAAATAAGTATTTCCTGTCTTAGAAAATGGATTACTTATTCTCTTATGTAGTTTTTTTTTTCTAGACTATTGCTAGACAAATAACGGGTCTGGTTTTAGCGCTAAATCTAATACTCCTAATTGGCTGGAGTTAGCCCTAGGCTATGACCTGCTAGCCTTCTTCATGACTCAGTCAAGCATATCTTATGAAGAAGCCATAATGGGACTACTTTGATTTTAGCTGGGAACTCAGCCAATGTGTTTTGTAAGCAGTGGCTCATGTTTTAATGTATGCTGTGGATCCAATTAATTTGTGGTTTATTCATTGAACAATTAAGCAAATAATGGCTTATTGAAGTGGCATAGATCCATCCTATAGGTGTTTGTTTAAACATTGCTTTTGTACTGCATTTTGCTGTAAATTGTACCCCGCAGAGAAATTCCATTAGGTTTTTTTGTCATTCATAATTCAAAATATAATTTTAAAACAAATGTGGGTGTGGGTGGTATTCTTGCAGCCAAACATCGCCATCTGTGCCATGGCTGCTTCTAGACTAGAGCTCTTAACTACTATTATGAAGCAGAATTCATACTTAGGTTCCCAGGGAAGATTAAAAACGTCCTGCTTTCCAACTTCTCTAGCGGCAAGCTGGGTTGAAATATGTGTTACCATATTCCAACTTTCTACATGTTGAGAAAATTATTAATACTACCCCCATCGCTACAAAGCAGTTTCATATAAAATCATAGAGCTGGAGTGACTCTGATACCAGTTAGGTCAATTCTCTGCTTTGAATGAGTCATAACACTCTTGACGGATGGCTCGCTTCTTTGGCAAGTCTTCCAATGAAGAAAAGCCCATTACTACCTTGTAAGCCATAGTAGTAGTATATGCACATGTTATGTCTCACCTGTACAAAGGAGGTGAAAAGTCCAAACTTCCACTGAATACAAACAGGCAAGCAAATCCAGCAATTATAGAGTTAACTCCTTTGAGCCGATAATGTTCTTGGCAGTCTCACGCACACTGTTTGCCAAGTCCGACCAGATAAGAGGAATATAAATCACACAAGCTGCCACAACACAGAATACACACCGAAGCTTCTCTGAATTAAGTCACACGTTGTCCCGAACGAAGCTCTCAGAGAGAACACACCCACTTTTATTCCCTGTGGGGTGTGTCAGTCCCTCAGCTCAGTCTCTGATTCGTCCCTTCCTCCTGCGTTGCAGCTCACACTTTTGCCTGCGACGCTGCCTCGCATCAAGCCAGCATTCCTCTGCTTGATTCTCAGTTAGAGACTCTGATACGCCCTCCTCCTTTTCCTGATTAGCTTCAGGTCTTCCCTCTCGGTTATCTGCCGACACCTGAGGCACAATCAGGGAGGAAGGTATTGCCGAAGAGGAAGGTCCTGGGGAGGAAGGCATTTCCAAATCCTCCTCTTCCCCATTGTCCGAGTCTTCGTCCTCTAACAATGCAGGCTCAAACCTCAGAGCCACAACATGCACACTGCCATATTATTTCCTTTACCTATTGCTCATTCAAATAACATAGAAGCAGTGGTAGTATTCCGCTGGTTCTGCATGGTTCTGCCGAGCCGGTAGCGGCAATGAGCAGTGGAGAACGAACTAGTTCTCTCCTAAGCTCTGCGTTGGGGTCAATCGCCCTGCCGGGCTCCCATACTAACCTTGATATCCTGCTTTTGAAGTGCAGCTGCTTTGCGCGGCACAGCAATTGCTGCGCGGCAGCTGCTAAAGCGTCAGGGAGAGTGCAGGATTGCAGGAGATGAGTCAAAACAACTATGCGCCTGCGCAGCGTGCACATTTGGCACGCATGCGCAAAATGTGTGTGTGTGCACGCAAAGCCATACCCACAGAACCGGTGGTAAAAATATTTGAAAACACACCACTGCATAGGAGTCTTATTTGAGATTCAGTGTTTTGTCTAAGCTTGGAGTAGCTGTTATTCTGCATATGCAGGAACCAGAATTTAAAACCAAGGACTGACATAAGTTTAATTCTGACTTCTACTAACCCTAAAGGGTGATTACTTGAGTTCCAAGGAAGGGCCAAGCCTGACGTAAGAGTCAAATCTCCGAAACGGTTAATGAATCACATGCAGAAAAACAGCAGTATGCGCAGCCTCGTTTCCTCTTTCCCATGGTTTATCTTAAGTTTATGACTATTATGGGTAGTTATACAGGAATATTAGGACAAAGGAGGTGAAAGAATGGACAAAGGTTTATCTTTATGGGTGACTAATGACATTTTTAATTTTTTAAAAAAATTTATGGCTTGATTGAATAATGGAAGGAAAATTGTGAATTAAACAAATTCAGAAAAGAGATTGAAGAAATATATTGGTCTGGCTTTCACAAGAGTCTTAAGTTATCCTGAAAAACTGTGCAGCACGTCTGTACAACATAGGAAAGTTTTCAGATCCACCTGTTGTTAGGAGCAGGCTTCTAGCTGTTGCTGAATTACAATAACATCCTTTAGCTCCTCTAGTTGATACTCATGTATAATATAATTTAGCCAATGTTAGAGGAGAGCAAGTTCTCCAATCTTGCTTAGGGGCAATTGGTTTTTAAGTGTAGGAGACTTTATAAGGTTATAAAATATCACTTGAAAAGTTGAGGTTATTCAAAAGGTTGTCAAAAGATTAAATTACTTTCAGAATGAATGAATATCTTATGTTCCTTTGAGGACTTCCAGGGCGCATAGGATGAGAGAGATCTACCTTCAAGGAAGCTCCCTGATTTGAAAAATAACAGATTTTGTTGCTACTGTAGAAATTTCAACAACTTAACAATACTGTAAAAACAAAATGGGGGCAGGGGGTGGGTGGTCTTTTTTTGTGCAAGTTGAAATAGAATCAGGAATAGTCACCTCTAGGCGAGGTGGGCGGCATATAAATTGAATAAACAAATAAATTAAAAGGGGCTTTGGATCTGTTGAAGTATTCTCATTCACTCAGTATGCCGTAGCAGATGGCAAACTTACACTAACCTTGGAGGAAGCAAATATTAATTTTCTTCCATTAGAGTGACTGGAATTACTTGAATAAAACTTGGAAGTATGGGAAATCATAAAGAGGACAGGGAAAATGAAAATGGCTCCTTTTTCATTCATTTTGGATCTGGAAGATCTTCCACTACTGATTGTCCTTCTCTATTCTGTTAACGCAATCATAGATTGGTAATTTACTAAACATAAACAATTATTTATACTACTAAATTATCCGTGTATTTTCAACCCAATATTTTACTACTGAATCAATGAAAACTAGAACTTATTGTTAAAAAAGTAATAAATATATATATGTAAGCTAACATCTTTTAAAAGGGGAACAAGATATTCCTTTGAAAAGAACAACTCTATCTGTAACAAATAAAAATGGCTCTTTAAATAAACATCTGTCAGGAAGCCAATTTTTTTACTATTTTAAGAAATGCATTTCCTGGTGTCAGACATGTCAGGCTAATTGGGGTAGAAACTACATTTCACAGCTTCCATATTCTTTCCAGTGGTGAATATTTCATTGTCACTGTATGCATTAAATGTAATGTTCATTTGAACATTATTATGAAATTTAGAATAATGGCCAGGTTAGAGCTTAGCTATAATCATAAAGAGAAAATGAAGAAATTCCTATTCATTTTTTTTATTATTAAAATGCATATTTAAAATATTTTATATTCAAATTGCACAGTATTTAAAAAAAAATATCTCCAGAAAAATGCTGGCAATCATATATTCTCACCTCAGTGGCCCAGTTTGGATGTGTAACCATTGTTAAGTATTATAAGAAAGTGTTACAACCCATAGGTTAGTGCTAAATCATAGTTGTAAGGTGTTACTAACACAGTTTAATGTTACAAGAAAGAACATAATGTCTCCCTTTCATTGCTTTCTCTGAGTTTATTTTGAGTAGACCTAAGTAAAACTAAATTCATTGAAACTCACTGTCTCAGAAACAGACTTGTTTCTCAATTGCTGGTTTGGATTTAGTCTTAAGCTATAGTGATTGTAGAACTGGAGAGAAAATTTCTAATTCAATTGTATTTCCATCAAAAAGAGAGGAAGCAGGGGTGCATGAACTGAAGTACTAAACTTCTTCCCACAGTATTAAATGAGGTTACTGTTACATCTGAACTGGGCCTCTCTCTTTTTTTCCCCCACTACCAAAAGCACATACACAAACCATGATTCAAATAAAGTTCAGGATAATAGAATACCTGACATAAGCTTACTCTCCCACTCTTGAATCTTAATATCTCTACACAATAAATGAATTTCATCTCAAATATAAATTAATTCTTTGGTGAAGAACAATTCAGAGGAGGATGCCTCGATCAAGACTGATCTTCAGATTCTTCTTCCAAGGTAATGTCTGCTGCAGTTTGAGAGGTCAAGAAGGACTCCCAGGTGGCAAGACACTTGAAAAGAAAAGAAAAAATTAACTTGGAAACTTTGGAATTCTCAAATGACAGCAAATATTTTGTATGGAAAAACCCCAGGACTGTCTTCTGCACAATTTGGGAGGCTTCATGCCCTTGTATAACACTTTATGTTCCTGTAAGTTTCATCCTAGTCTTGTGTAAAGCAAAATGGGAGTCCACTGATTTCTGATTTTTCTGAACTTTGGCACATTTCATCCTCCCACCGTCCTAATGTTTTTGCCAATTCGCTGATAAAAACCCAAAAGGCACATTTACAACTTCCCATGTCAGATGATAGAGGGCATGAGATCTGGGATAATCTGAGATACACGGGAATACTTTTGAGTAACTCAGAATGGCTAACTCATTTCTGTAACTCTAGATCTCATTCCCAGAAGAACAGAATGGTCTTGGAATACCCCTGCTGAGTATGGTATTACGTACTGAAGTTATGCTTTAAAGGCAGCGCTTCCCAAACTTGAGTAAATTATCCAAAACTGAATAAAAGTGATTTTTCTTTGGGTAACAACACCCAAACTCATGATCCAGTCACAAGAGGGATATTTAAAGAAGAATTTTCTGATAAACGATAAATGGGGCTTTCTGATAATCAATTTCAGATAAAGAAGGAAAAACTTTGGGAAGCACTTCTTTTAAGAAGTAATTAACCTGCACAAATAAGGTAGTAAACTATTCTAGATTAACTAACAAGATTTTGTAAGTGTACTATGATTATTGCTTTAATTTGGCACCTCGTTGTAAAATAACAGACCATTGAACTGAGAAATTCTAAGACAGCCACAATTCTGCTGAGGGCTGTGATAGTCTCATATAGAGCAAGTCAAGAGAACAGATTATTGCTCTCAGCACAACTACTGTGAGTCAAGGGAATGTTTGATTGCTCTCAGCTCAGAGATCTAATATTTACTATGCTGGCAAAGAAATTACTTCACATTCTTAAATACTCCATGATCCTTACTAATGCTCCAGATAGGATTAAGGCATAATTATCATAGTTGCCAATGTATTGTACACACAGCTGCCTGCAATACCAAAATCTTTTGCAGGCTTAACCTGCCATTGCTGAAACTGATGCCATCATTCCTATAAGTTGAGATAATATTTCATTGCAATGTGCAGTTTCAGGCAAGCTTCTGTCATTACATTTTTGGGTAGATCTACTGCTCGTAACCCGTAAAATTTCATGAGTAATTGATGGCAAATTACATATCCAGTCATATAAGAGCTGTGGTGGCACAGTGGTTAGAATGCAGTATTGCAGGCTAATTCTGCTGAGCGGCTCAAGGTTGACTCAGCCTTCCATTCTTCTGAGATTGGTAAAAGGAGGACCCAGATTGTTGAAGGCAATATGCTGATTCTGTAATACTTAGAGAGGGCTGTAAAGCATTATGAAGCGGTGCTATTGCTATATGCATAAATTAGGAATCCCTATATCATGTTACTCTTTCCAGTTAATTTGTACTAATTGCTCTTTCTCAGGATCAAGAGCCATGGTGGCACGGTGGTTAGAATGCAGTATTGCAGGCTAACTCTGCTCACTGCCAGGAGTTTGATCTGGACTGGCTCAAGGTTGACTTAGACTTCCATCCTTCTGAAGTCAGTAAAACGAGGACCCAGATTGTCGGGGACAATATACTAACATTGTAAACTGCTCAGAGAGTGCCGTGAAGCACTGTGGACCAGTACATAACTCTAAGTGCTATTGCTATTGCTATAAACTCATTTTTCATGCTAAGGAACTGAAAAAGAAAGAATTTCAGAAGGAACGGCAATTCCACAGCGGATGTTCTCCAGAAGCAAAGCCGGGAGCCCAAAGCGCAGAGACCTTACTTTTATGTTCACATGGTTAATTATGTATCTTGTTAATTGGAGCAGAGCACTTAGCTTAAATAACAAAATACGTTACAGAAGAATCTGAATTCCCAAACACATATTTGGTTACATAAATGAATATAAGTTTAAAAAATTGAGAAGATGGCTCTGCTAAAAATGGAGAGGACAACCACAGTAAGCCAGTGAGTAAACTGGCTCTTTGTAATTCCACTCTGGACAAGAGGATGACTTTTAATAAATGCTTTTAATAAAAAGGCCTGATAGGATGAGACTCTGAAGGCTGAACACAAGAGAGAACCAGAAGGAACTAAATATTACAATTAAAGGCAAACACTTAAATTAAAACACTAATATAGAACTAAGCAAAACATTTTATTGAAGAGTATTTTTGAACAATGGACCCAGACATTAATTTTAAAAGTGTCTGTCATAATAGACAAATTGTGTTAAAAAGAAGTTGTGGAAGAGGAACACTTTTAACCAGACAAGACTGAGACTGCTCTGAAAATAAATTTAAAAATGACAGTTACAAGAATTATATGGAAAGACAGGGGTGGGATTCAACCGGTTACTACCGGTTCAGTGACTACGCTTTGCGTGCACGTGCAAAAAAATAATCAGCTATGCCACCTGGACAGCTGAAAAGCACTGTGCACGGGTGCACAGCATTTGAAAAGCCTATTTTTTTCCTGCTTTTTCAACCTCAGCTGTGCTGCGCAAAGCAGCTGAGGTTGAAAAAGCAGGAAATAAAGGACAGGTAAGAGCCTGGGCAGGCCGGTGGGCCAAACAGCAGCAAACACAGAACCGGTTCTGTGTCTGCTGCTCTTCAGAGCTACCGGTTCTTTAGAACCAGGCAGAACCAGTAGCATCCCATCCCTGTGGAAAGAGGCTACAGTGGATATACAAAATAAACTGGTTGATCTCTTTACAATTAAAAGGGACATACAAATAACAAGTCAAATAACATACCTTCATATTGTTGTTAAACAAGGACAATCTATACTGAAATTGCTTCAAATGTTCCTCACAGTTGCAGTGTTTTCACTGTATGTCAGGGGTGTCAAACTCAATTTCACTGAGGGCTACATCAGGGTTGTGTTTGACCTCGGGGAGGTGGATGGGCGAGGTGGACATGGCCAACTTGATATCACTTGTGTCGGGGGCGCCTTGTGTTGTATGTGGTGTGGGCCCCTCAAGCTCCCTTTTTGGCTACAATGGCATGGTCCTCCAGCATGCTGCCAGCCGCCAACAGGCTGTAGATCAGTGCCCAGTCGATTCCAGGGTGGCCCCGGGGGCCAGATATAAGCACCCCGTGGGCTGGATTTGGCCACGGGCCTTGAGTTTGATACCATAGCTATATGTAGATGACCCTCAAGGACTCGCTGAAACCAAAACTGGATGATTAACTTGCAAAGGCTACTATTGATGCTACTGTTACAACATATTGTTTTCTATCTCTGTTCTATTTCACTTTTTTTTGTCAAACCACGTTTTATATGTTCCTTTTTTCTCTTCTGTATTTTCTTCTTTTTTTGTTATTAATTAGAAAGCACTAAAATAATCTTCTTAAAAATAACTACTTGCTGCAAAAAACAACCACATCAGTTATTTGGATCATGTACTTTAGGGGCAATACAGTAGCCTTCTTTTCCATGTATAAATTACAGGATGACAACATTTATGGCCTATGGAGATTCTCAGTCATCCAGGTCATGATAAGTAGTGCAAATGGTGTGATGCTTCTTGGAACTGCTGATGGAATAGCTGCCTCTTGAAAAAGCACTTTTGGGACAACCATGACCTGGATGATGAGAATTTCAGTAGTTCAAAAAAGGCTCCACATCCATTTGCACTACTCAGAGGTGACTCAGAGGACACAGATAAACCTTCAAGTGGCCTCTGAAAGAATGCAAATGACTAGCTGTCTGCAAGGAATATAAATCCTTCCATTCCCCACCACCCAGTCAGAACTGAAGAGGCTTCTTGGATAAGAAGCAAAATGTCTTCAAAGAAAACAAGAAAGTCCAGTTGCCTCTGAGAAAAGCACTTTTGGGACACCATTTATTAAAACCCTTTATTCTAGATTTCACCCAGCTTAGCCATGGCAAAACTAATGGACGTTTCAGCTTATTCACAGGTTAGGGTTACTTTCTTATCTTAATTAAAAAAAACAAACAGTTTTCTTCATCTTTTAAGGGCTTCTGTGCCTACATAAAGCAGAAAAATAAGTAATTTTATTTCTTCATATTCTTCAGTGAATATGAAGCTACTGCTAAAGAACCCCTTTCTCTCAGGTACACTGCTCTAACTAGTTTAATTCTCAGGCATTTGAGTATAACTTCTGCAATTAATCATCTGGTTGGCCAAAATCCAATAGGCATAGCTGATTCATTAAAGTGGCGTTTCTCAACTGTGACAAGTTTAAGCTGTGTGGACTTCAACTCCCAGAATTCTTCAGCCAGCCAGCTGGGAAATAGAAGTGAGCCAGTTGACTGGGAAATTCTGGGAGTTGGTCCACGCAGTTTAAACTTGCAAAGGTTGAGAAACATCGCACTACAGGTCAGGGTGTAGACAATCAGGCAACTATTCTAACAATAACAGTAAATTAACATATAACATCTGATACCGCAAGCTTCAGCATTGCTTGTATACCCTAAGACACAAGATCTAGGCCACAGGTTTCAAACTCAATCCCATTGCGGGCCATATCAGGATTTTGTTTGCCCTTGGGGGGTCAGGGTGGGCGTGGCCTGGTCATTGCAGCCAACTGGGTGGGCGTGGCCAGGGTGGGCTGGGGCCGCACTGACTGGTCCCTCGCCATTTCCAAGATGGCCCCTTGGGATAACCCTTGGCATATCGCTGGACGGATGTGGCCCACAGACCGCGTGTTTGACATGTCTAATCATCTCTTTTTGAGATGGTACTTCTGAGGAATTGGAACTAATCTTAGATGTGAGTCAAGGAATTACAATAGACTTAGTAAACTGGCTAAAGTTGGATGCACTGTCACCTGGGAATACTGTAGTAACCCAAAACACCAACTGGATGCCCTCCATATAAATCCTCTGGTGCTGTGTAATTCCCGTAGTGGGACACTTCCTCATGCAGTGGCATTATCTTCCAATGAAATGGCGCCCATCCATATACACAGAGAGATGTATTCTTAAGACTTACTATTACTAGGAGCATGATTGTCAGGTCGCGTAGAGTCCTATAAGGACACTATCATTCTGGTAGGACGGGGGAGGCTTGGGGGGAATCTCTGTAGGAGGTTTCTGTTTCTATTCCTTGCTTTGCCTTGCTGTAACCATCCCATTTTGGGATGGGGGAAAGCAATGTGCCTCGAGCCAGCTGCCTTATCTTGTCTACGGAGAAGAGCAGCAGCGTTGCCTTGGGGACCGACATTTATCACCTTCTCGACCTGAGTTTCCCATAACATCTTCACACCTCGGGATTGGCTTGATGACGGGACAGATTTTGGGAGAGGCTCTGTTTGCAATGGTTAGGTTTGCAATCTAACGTTTTGAGAGGGAAATCTTAGTTCATGCCTATATCTTCTTGCTATCACAATCTTCCAATAAAAATTCCTTTTGAAATGGCTTTTGTTTCAAGAGTTTTGCTTTCTTTAGAAGACTGGTGAGGCAGACCTTACAACGGTTGCTCATGGTTGGGAAACTAAGCTGATAATCAACAAGCCCATGTTTGAGACCCAAATGTGCGTGGCAGGGTAAGCTCCTGTCATTTGCTCCAGCTCCTGCTGATCTAGCAGTTTGAAAGTGAGTAATCAGAAGTAGGTAGATAGATAGGTACCACTTCAGTGGGTACATTAATGGGGACATGAAACTA
This sequence comes from Notechis scutatus, assembly GCF_049901735.1. Lineage (NCBI taxonomy): Eukaryota > Metazoa > Chordata > Lepidosauria > Squamata > Elapidae > Notechis > Notechis scutatus. The sequence goes on from NC_142011.1 coordinate 84,590,229, forward strand.
GGTGTTTCCCAGGCAACAGTGATGTACCCGGTTAATTCTTTCAGCCTGGTGCTTTCAGCCTTGGTGCTTCCGACATGAACACAAGAATACTATTTTATGTAGCCTTAAACTGTTTTTTGCTTTCTCTAGAAGAACATCCCTTCAAGCATGATAATATGATTATTAATGAACTGTCCACTAAAACAATGAATTAAATTTAGATGTGGAATGCCTCATAAACCTTCATCTTTTCTTCTCACAGATATGTGTTACAAACTCACATCGTATCAGCTGCCACATTTTATGAACAGTACACTCTTTTGATTGTCAAGCAGTTGTGTATTCATCATTTTCTTCCCATTCAAAAGTCTCACTGTTTTTCTTTCTGTTTTGGACAGAGATACTTGGTGCAGTATGTGTGAGAAATGGTTCACAATGCCAACACAGCATTGTATTTGCACCGTGTGCATTCTCAATACTTGGCAGTTCAATGCATGGTAACACTACAGTAATTAAAGGTCTTGGAATGACGCAGAAAATGCATATGTGATAGCTCATTCCTTCATTTTAATGCCTATGTTAGGAACCAATTTTGTTTATCTAATATTTTCAGTGTGCTAGAGGATCAAAGTTATTGCTATGGTTGTGTTCACACAACACACTCAAACATGGATATTTTAATTAGTTTAGAAAATTAGTCCAATTTTCTGGATCTCCACTGCCCATGAAGTTTTAAAAGAGCTAGGGGTAAAAGTGTCCCCACAGGTTTTACCTTGCTAGTCCATTTCTTAAGCCAAAGAGGACTAGGGTTAGGGTTCTTGGAAGATGGTGGTTATGTGGCTGGCATGACATCACACCACAGCAAAAAAGTGTGTGTCCAAACATGGAATGCTGTTACCACCTTCCTGCATGCTTACATGTAGTACTTATTCATCTACTTGCATATGCATGCTTTTCAACTGCTAGGTAGGTAGTTTTGGGATGGTAGGCACATGCTATAGATGTCCCTGGGACTAGCCTGCCCCACCTGCAGCAGAAAAAGAGGCTTACTATGGACCCTGTCTGCTAAGGAATCCTGGTGGATTTTCCACTGTGGCCTTGTCCCTGTGAAATACTCTACCGAAGTTGAAAACTGCTCCTATCCTTTTGGCCTTTTGGAAGGGTATTAACATTTGGTTTTGCCAGCTGGCTTAGGGTCCCGAGATGGGTGCTCACCACTGGATGTGACTGATGGGGTAAGAAGATTGTACCATTTGTCTCTTGGTTCCTGATTTTTTTGCATGGTTTTAAATTTTTAGCTGCTTTTCTATTTATCTTTTTACTATCCGTAAGTTGCCTAGAATCCTAGGGGAGATGGGCAGCATATAAATAATAAAATAAAATAGCTGTAGATTTATGGGGGCTTGCCCATTCACAAAAGGGTTGCCACAGGAACACTGATGTTGTTACAAAAGATCAATCTTTTCAGAAAGCAACCTTTTATGTACAGTGATACCTACTGTTTATCTTGGCCTTTTTCCAGGGTAACAAAGACTATTTTTTTCTGCACAAAGCACTGGGCTGAAGCCCAGTCACTAGATTATATCAGTAAGAAGGGATTATTACCCAGACAACTAACTGACTAAATGCTCTGTTGAACTGGATAGTCCTTTGAACGGATGGAGCATAGCATATTCTTATGTTGATAGAATCTTCTGTATCTCATTTAATTAAAAATCAGTGTTCCACAGAGAATGTAAAAGACCTTTTTTTTCTACTCCCCCGCCCAGTTGGATTTTTATATTTGGACTTGAGTCCTTCGATGCAGGAATAAGACTACTTTTTTTTCCCTCCCTCCTCCCTTTGTTCTACCTTTTTAGCAAGGGGAATATACTGATTTCTGTCTTTTTAATTTTTTTCCTATTTTTTTTTCATCCTTTTTCCATTTTCCATTTTTTTCTTTTTTTTCCCTTTTTTTCTACATAATTGGAACCAATTGGATTAAGGTATTCAAGTGCCTGAAGATTTTTTCCCTTCCCTTTTTTATTTTTAGCTTTTATTTATTTTTTATTGGAGTGACAGTTGGCTGCTCTTGCTTTTTCTTCTCAATTTTCCTATTAAGCATTCTAAGATGAGCAGAACGATACCAGCCTCAGCTTCTTCAATCCTGATTTCTTCTCCTCACCATCTGGAGGACAACGATCAATACAGGTGATATTACAACAAGAAAAGGAGAAAGAAGTGACACTGCAGATGATTATGCAAGGAATTCAAAAGATACAAGTAAAAACAGATAATATTGAAAAGAGAACAGAGAATATTGAGCAAAGAACTGAAAAGACAGATGAGAAAATTGAAAATATTCAGCAGATGATGATGTAATACGAGGATAGAATCAAGAAAATTGAAGAACAAGATGTACAGAGAGATAAGAAGATTGGAGATATGAATACCCAATTGAGTGAAGTGGAAAGAGACAAGGGCAGATCTTTGCAATCATTGGGATGGGAAATTGATAGATCAGAATTCTATCTTAGATTTCAAAATATAGAAGAAGAAAAGGTGAAAACCTTGCTGAAATGATGACAGAAATCCTGGCAGAAGCATTAGAGGTAACTAAAGAGAAGATGATGGATGGAATGGGTGAGGTTTTTCGTGTCTATACAAGAAATAAACTGCCAAGAGAAGCTCATATCAGATTTACTAAGAAAATAATAAAATCACAAATACTGCAGGCAGCAAGAGAAAAAACACTAAAGTACAAAGATAAAGAAATAGTGGTACTGAAACAGGTACCAAGAAGAGTGAGATAGATAAGAAGAGAATATTTATTCTTGACCAAGGAGTTACTTAAGAGCGGAATAAATTACAGATGGCTGTTACAAGAAGGTCTCATGTTTACCTGGCAGGAACAAAGACACAGAATTGATACAGTTGAAAAAGCTGAGTTATTCTATATGGAATATTTTAGAGGAAGGGAGGAAGATAAAAGAAAACAAGAGTCGTTAACTGAATTTCAAGAGGAATGTATAGCAGTAATTGAAAAAGAAGGAGCCTTAGGTGGTGTACCCAGAGAGCAACGAGAACCAACATCTACTAGAGCAACAAATCCTTCTTATAAAGTCTAAAATGGATGAGAGAAAACTGATTACAATTAATATAAATGGACTTAATTTAGCTACTAAAAGAAGAAAAATATTTCATAAATTAGGGAAATTAAAATTTGATATAATCTGCCTACAAGAAGTACATATTAAAAAACAACATGATTATATATTGAAACAACAAAAATTAGGGAAATTATTTACAGCGTTGACATGGTATAAAAAGAAAGGAGTGGTGTTATACATTAGAGATACAATCCCTGCGGAACAAATATATACAGATGATGACGGATGGATTTTGATGGTGGAGATAATGGACAATAATCTAAAGATACTTTTAATAGCAATTTATGCTCGAAATGATAATCAAGATTTTTTACAGGAAATTACATAAGAAAATAATTGAACTGGACTATGCTAATATCTGTCTGATGGGAAATTTTAATAGAATAATAAATGACAAATTGGACTATAAAACACAAAAAACAGCAAAGAAAGCTAGAAAGACACTTGCCAAAATCCTTCTTTCGAATGGTAGATGTGATAAAACTTAAAAAGATGCATGGAGAGAGAGAAATGCAGAAAATAAACAATATACCTTTTATTCAAATAGACATGCATCATGGTGTAGAATAGGTATGATATGGATGTCAACAGAATTGCTTTCTAACATACAAGACATTGAAATAGAAGCAAATACCTAGGCAGATCACAATCCAATGACACTTGTATGGAAAGGACAAAAAAGGAGATCTAGATGGACTTTAAATAATACGATATTAAAGGAAAAAGACTTTAAACAGAAAATTGAGAGAGAATTGACTTTTTTCTTCAAAGAAAACACAAAAGAGGATACATCATTACAGAACCTCTGGGGCACGATGAAGGCTTATACAAGAGGCTTGATAATGCAAGGAAAACAAATATAAAACAGAAAAAAACCATTAAAATATTGGAAGATGACTACAAGAAATTGGAAAAAGAACTACAGAAATTTCCACAAAAAAGGACATTAAAATTAAAATGGACATAACTAAACATAAAATGGGGCTAATGGAAAAAGAAGAAATAGTACAAAAAATTTAAAATGCTAAGCAGAACTATTTTGAAGATGCAAACAAACCAGGCAGATGGCTAGCATATAAATTGAGAAAGGAAAGAGACTCGAGAAGGATAAATCAATTGATAAACGAACAAGGACATGTATGCTATGAAAATGCGGAGAAGAAAAAAATTACTCAAGATTATTATGGAAAACTGTACCATCAAGAGAATGTTCAGGAAGAAAGAATTCAACAATACTTACAGGAAGCAAATTTGCTTCAGATACCCAAAGATATTGAAATAATGTTAGAAAGTAATATAACAATGATGGAATTAACAGAAGCTTTAAAAAAGCAAAACATTGGGAAAGCACCAGGTCTGGACGGTTTGCCAGTGGAATTTTATAAGACATTCCAGGAAACATTGAATCTTCACTTATTCGAAATTATGAAGTTATGACAAAGAAGAGAATACCCAAAACTTGGTCAGAAGCATATATCACACTTGTACCGAAGGAGGACACAGACCCACAGCAAGTTAAAAACTACAGACCAATATCACTATTAAATTCAGGTTATAAAATTTTTGCTTCAATTCTGGCAGAAAGACTGAAAAGATACTTAAACAATTTTATTCACCCTGATCAAAATGGATTTCTGCCAAAGAGACAGATTAAAGATAATACGAGAATAATTTTAGATACACTGGAATACTATGAGGCACATCCCGAAAAACAAATGGCTCTGATGTTTTTAGATGCACAAAAAGCTTTTGATAATGTGAAATGGCGTTTTATGCTGTTACAATTGGACCAAATGGGCTTTGGTAAAAAAATTTACTCAAGCCATAGAAATGATATATCATAAACCAACTGCAAAGGTAACAAGTAAAAGAAAAAATGATTGTGTGGGGGGAAAATTTTGGATATGGGATTGACTTAGATAAATGGCAAAAATTGTGGTCTCAAAATTATAAAATGACAATGTCAACTTCATATAAAGAAAATTTGTGTAAGATGTTTTACAGGTGGCACTTACGCCCTGCGAGAATTGCGAGGATGTTCAAGAATAAATCGGATAAATGTTGGAAATGTCATCAGATACCTGGTTCATATTACCACATGTGGTGGACATGCTTGGATGCAAAAAGATATTGGACTATAATCCACACATGGTTGGAAAAAATGACAAAACAACACATAGACTTTAAACCTGATATATTTTTATTGGGAATTATACCGGAAATATATTGTAAAGAATTGAAATATTTGACTGTAAATGTTTTAACAGTGGCTAGAATTGTATTTGCTAAGAATTGGAAAAATGAAAAAATACCTATGCAGGAGGAAATTATTAAGAAAATCATGGACTGTGCCGAAATGAGTAAATTGACACTTGAAATTAGAGAACAAGAGGATAAACAATTTTATATGATATGGGATTTATTTTATCAATGGTTAGACAAAAAAACATGGTAAAGAAATAGATTAGTAAGCCTTACAATAAAAGTTAATAGATTGATATAGAATACAATATAAAATATATAACCATTGGATGAATGTATAAGATTAAATCATAATGAAAATTAGAATATCTCATATAAAATGGTGGAAAAATAGTTTAGTCAAATGAATGTTTAATAATTGATATTACATAAACACAAGCTAGATTGATAAGGTGAGAATTTATAAAACTTGTGAATAATGGTAAAAAAAAAGGGATAGCACAAAAGATTATAACCAACTGACATACTGTATGTATATAATTGAAAGAGGGTTTTATGTTTTTATGTTTTGTTTGTATGTTTGTTGTAAAAAAATAAAAACTTTGTTTAAAAAAAAAGAGAACGTAAAAGACTTGGAAAGCACTTTTCCCTGCTAACTCATAGTGCGGCAGATAACATTCTACCTTGTTTCAAGCCATCTACCTCAATGTAATCCATAGGGGTTGAGGCTCATTTTTGTAGTAATTTTATTAAAAAAAATTACAGTTAAAATGATAAAAACTAATATTAACCAAAACAATAAAAAGAAAAAAGTACAGGAGAGAAAAACAGTAGAAAAAGTAGAAAAGGAATGAGAATATACGAAAGATATATATATATATAAATGATTGACTTCCGCTTTCATCACATATAAACAATTTTAGTAAGTTATCCCTTTCTCTTAAAATATAACCACTTCTCTCTTCTTTCCATACACTTGTCATTTAGTTCTAATCAGCAGAGGTCCATTGAGAGTTATCACTGATAGCAACATACCTATTTTTTTCTTTAATTTATTTTACAAAAAGAATTTAAGTCCTGAAACTTTTATTTAAAAATTCTTTTGCTAAGGATTAAGGGTAATTCATCAGATATTTTGTTAAGGATTGAAAGAAACTGACCAAGTGCTGTAAAATTTGTGGAGCCAAAGGTTCACCTATAAAGCAGTCTGAAAATGATTAGAAAAAGTATGCAGAGTGTCGTTTTGAAACTGCGCTAAAGTTTCAGCAAAAATGTATATTCCCTCATCTCCCAGAACTACCAACCTGCTGTGGACTGCTATCTTGCAGTCTCTTTGAGAAGAGCAACTATATGGAGCACTTGTGGGCAATCTCAAGTCCTTTCCTTGTCCAGAGAGACATTATAAAGACTTTGTCTACTCGCCGAGTCCCTCATTCTGCGGCAGTCACTAACTCTACCTCTTCTCTGCCATTTCTTCACTGGAAATCCTGTGCAGAGTTTGAAATTTTCCCTGCTGTTGCTATCTGGAGATGAAAACACTCTGCAGGTATAAATCCTATACCTTGCAAACCGAACTATGCCTCCTCTGACATTTGTAGTGCTAGTTCCTATCAGATTAAATGGCTTTGAAATTAGGTCTATATGCATAAACACACAATAAAATAAGCGAAGACTAAAACATGCTCACTGTTTTATTCGTAATAGCATTTTTATTCCTTGTCCTAAATAGCTGATTGCTTATTGAACCCTATGACTATCATTAAGTGTTGTACCTGATGATTCTTGACTCTTGATGAATATATCTTTTCTCTTATGTACACTGAGAGCATTTGCACCAAGACAAATTCCTTGTGTGTCCAATCACACTTGGCCAATAAAGAATTCTGTTCTGTTCTGTTCTGTTCTGTTCTGCTCTGTTCTGCTCTATTCTATTCTATTCTATTCTATTCTATTCTATTCTCTTCTATTCCATTCCATTCCATTCTATTCTATTCTGTTGGGCTAACCATATCCAAGCATATGAAAGTTACCCTATTATGTATCAATCATTCAAATTCATGGACCAAGTTGACAGGTTGCAAATATAACTTAAAGGAATTATTAGGGCTGTACAATGTTCAGATTCAAGTCCAAATGCTTTGGAGAATCTGGGACTGCAAAAAACGGCATCTGTTTGCAAAAGATAAAACAGCTGCACATTCTTCCCAGGGCTGTGTGGTAACTGCTGATGCATTTGATTATAATGCTCTTAGTTACAGGTATGATTTCATTTTATGTGTGCTAGTAATGTTTATAAACTTATTTGCAAGCCTTTTCTTGTAAAGTGTTTTCAGGCTGAATTTCTAATTAAGCTCTAAGTAAAGCATCTCTATCATTTGATGTTTCTCAGACTAGTTATCGACTGAAACAAGTCTTCCTATAATATGGAATGAAACAAAATAGGAAACCTATTCCAACTGAAATCAAAATTTAACAATACTTACATAAGACACATTGAGATTTCACACTGATTGCAGCAGTCCTATTTTAACTAACTCCACATTTCACCTCAAATATCTCAAAATACCCCTCCTTCCCCCCATTTGGCAAAAAGTTTAAATAATAATAATGGTAAAATAATAATGGTTTTAGATCAGGGGTATCAAAATGGCGGCCCATGGGCCGGATGCTCACATGCAGGCCACGCCCTCCCCAGCCCCACAAAGGGAAAAAAATGTTGCGATATGTCATGTGACAGCAAGGCAATGCCGTGAGTTTGACAGCCATTGTTATAGATCAACCTAAAAAGGATATCCAGACACAAGCAACTGTGACCAAACCAAACTATCAGCTGGATGCATTGGAATTTAAATCTGCTGTTGGCAGATTTAAAGGAGAAAGAACGTGATTTGGAAACTGCTAGTTTGTTGGAGAAAGCTGAAGGGGATATGGGTTCTACAGATTTGGAGTTAACAGAATTAATCAGTGATGAACTGGACTTTCTTGAGCAGACTGATAGTGATTGGCGGTTATAGGGCATGTCAAATTTTTCAACTTTCAATTTCCAAACGTTAGGAGTGCTCAAAAGTTGTGACATGCCTTAGGCATTGTAAAGGTATTTTGGTTATTTCAATATATTTTAGATGCGCTTGGTAAGTAATTACATAAATATCGTAACTTTTTAACATTTTGTTTGTTTGGGGAATAAACTTAATATATCTAGCTGGAGAACAATTTAGACTGAATGTTTTGAGGAAAACGGATTGACAACAGAGGTTTATGATTTTGGGGAATCCAACACAATTGTTAGGAAAGTTCTCAATCAAAATCTTTTACTATTAAGAATCAAACAAAGATATTTGATTCTGGACAGATCAGGGAGAATGATTGTGGTGATTTATGGTTGATAAGAAGCTTTGGAGATTTTCAATAATTAACAATAATTAACAATAATAGATTGTTAACAGAAGGCTTTGAGGTTTCACTTTGTTGCTGGTTCATCTGTTAACTACTTTGCCTTTATATATAGTAAATAGATAACAGGTCAAATTGATTGCAACTATAGGCAATTCTTAATTTATAACCCTTCATTTAATGAACGTTTAAAGTTGCAAGGACACTGAAAAAAGTGACTTATGACAGTTTTTTACACGGTTGGCGCATCCTCATGGTCACATGATAAAAATTCAGATGCTTGATAATTGTTTCATATTTATGATGGTTGCAGTGTCCCACGGTCCCAGGATCATGTGATCACCTTTTGTGACCTTCTAACAAGCAAAGTCAATGGGGAAGCCAGATTTAACCATCATGTTAGTACCTTAACAACTGCAGTGATTCACTTAACAACTGTTGCAAGAAAGGTCGTAAAATGGATCAAACTCACTTAGCAACAGAAATTCTGCTCTCAGTTGTGGTCGAAGGTAAGGACTACCTGTAGAGGTAGAAGTTTATAAATTCTGGGCCTGCTTTGCAAGGGGGAAAACAAATATTGGTCCAATATATTTATCACTATTCAACTGGGGGGGCAATATATATGTGTGTGTTTTTCTCTTTATTAATGCACATTCTTTTATTGTTTTGTCTATCTTTGTTTTGTTTTAGTTAAAAAAATCTCTTTTGGGGGAGTCTGTGTTTTACCTTAATTTTCGGAGTAAAATAAAAAAAAATATTTTAAAAAGTAGTCATATTGCTATATTAGGAGTATATAGCAGTATTTTTCAGACACCTTGGAGTTCATTATAATACCAGAAGAATAAAAAACAGGAGTCCATTTTTTGCATCTGGTGCAGTGATCAGATGTATAGTTGCCATGAATTCATTAGGTTTCTGAACTGAAGGGAGGACGAGTGGTTGCAATGCTCAAAACTGATTGCTTTTCTTGAGTAGTTAGATTATTATAATGGATGTTAGAAGTGGGCAAGGACCATTTACAACGTAATTGTAGCATTATAAAACAGGAGAATGGTTGAGCATTCTCAGGAAAGTTACAACAGTCCAAGGAGATACTTAAATGGCTATGCTTAGTTTTGCAAATCTTTTCTCTTGAAAAGGAAAAAAATATATATCCATGAACAGTTTTTAGCACACAACATTTGTATCATTACCTTTGGGGCATTTCTCTAATATACAGTTGAGAAGATACACATGGATAGGAAGAGACTGAGGAAATATGAAGGATCAGCAAGACTTCTGGTGCGAGTAATGCTTTGATTTTGATCTGCAAGAGCAGATTTTCAGCCTTATGCATTTCTCAGCATAATTAAACACTCTTTGATTATCCAGATCTCTGCCTTTCAACTGACATTCTTGTGAAAAGATGTGTACTTTCAGCATGTTTCAGATGGTTACAACTTCAACTGTGAGGAAATGCTACAGTATTGTTAAAGAACAATATTCTTTAACAAGATCCATAAGGATATGTGTTATAATATAAAATTAGGTGCCTTTGCAATAGGAAAGATTGTTCAGACATTGTATGGTGGGTTCATTTGTTCAAACTATTCAGTTGCATACCAGCAACCCTGCTGAGCATAAATAGTACAGGGCAAAAAATCTGCAGCATAATACAAATGTGCTGAACCTAGTTGGGTGTCAATAAATATTACTAGAGGTTGTCATTTGTTCAGTTTCATTTGTAAAAAAGAGTAGCACCTCTCTTTATTTTTAGAATTTCTCTTTACTTTTAAAATTTCACACTGGATTAATAAATACTCGAAGAGGTAAATTTTAGTTTAATGGATTGGATCCATAATTAGGAATGTAATGAAATTTTACTGAAAATTACAGCCGACCATTTAAGATAGTTACTGTTAGAAACTGATCTATAATCCCTTTCTACTGTAATCTTCATTATATTGGCTATACAAGTACAGAATAAAAAGCCACTTTTCATTTCTGGCTTGTTTAAAGGGTTGGTTTTGCAGGAAAGTGTGAATAAAGCAGCTGTTTGTCCCACTGACACATAGCTTGTTCCCAATAACCCAGATTGCTGGTTTATAGACAATGTCTGTGTAAACATTGCTTTCAAGGAAATCAAAGTAGCGTATCTCTCATTTATATACCCTTGCTGACTTGGAAACTGCTTATCCTTCAGTATTTTGGAAATGTTACTTTGTGAGGAGATTAAGCACCAACAAGACTTGATTAGCTTGATAATATGAGGGAAAGGCAGATGACAACTCTACTTTGAATCTTCAGGCTACTTTCTAATTTTAATGCTGATTAAAATGTGTCTTTATTGATTCAAAAATTGCCCCTCTGACTCATCTTTTAAAGAGATAGGGGATTAATCTGCTGATCAGATCTGGCAGTCTTTTCTTCCACAGCCCGAGAAAGCAAAACTCTCCTATCCTGAAGCTTCCTTGAATTAAGCAAAGAATTAAATATATAAATAAAGATGCTTTGTGCTTTTTAAATCAAGACTGCCCTCTGTTGATGGAGATCTTAAAAGCAATATGTGTTTGTGTGTTTGCGTGTGTGTACAGCTGACTCTGAATTGCATCTAAGAACACAAAAGAAACAACTCTATTTTTAAATGCTTCTTTTTAGAAGCAAACCATATAAAGACATCACACAATTGGGTATCGTTTTTAAAAAGCTGTTTTACCTCTTCATAATAGCGGAGATTATTTTCTGCCATAGTGCCAAATGCTGCTTTCATATCGAGACGCAGGCTGTGCTTCCATCTATCCCAATCCGCTTGCAGAGCGTTATTGGCACACTCTAATTTATCTTCTAGTTTTCCAATCTCTTCAGGCAACTAAAAAACAAAACCCACATTAGGCGAAAGTCAAGTTTGGAGATAATATCAACATCAGGAAAGGAACATTAATAGCATCGTAACAAGGATCTTGCTCCGTTCCAAGAAGGGAGTCGGGTCTCCTTTTCTCCAACCTATTTTCCTCTAGGAAACTATGGGGTTCCTTAGAAGTTTATCAATGATCTATCACTAAGCAGATCTGTAATGCTTGACGAGATTTCCTGAGACTGCTTACCTATTGCTATTGACTACCTCCTATTGTTTGCAGCTGCAGTGGAGTGTTATTTCTCTTGTAGAGGCACTCTTAGTTCATAAAGGGCAACAGCGAATCCCTGTAGAGATTGTTTGTTTGTTTCCTGGCAGGGTTCCTGGCTTTTAAGAGCAACAGGACTTGTCAAAAATTGAGCAGGTTAGCCTTCCCCAGTATGAAGGTAGAAGCCTCTTTTAAAATCTCATACTTCCCAACTGCCTACTTTACCTGTACTTGTACAATGTAGTTTATTGTTCTTAAATCTCCTTTGGATCTACTGCTCAAAGCATCTTTGAAGACCTGGCCTGGATGAGATCTTTGGGGTCTGAAATTTTCTGGGCATGATCAGGGTTGGGGGAAAGAGCTGCATGACCAAACCCTTTGAGCACCTCTGGTTTCTTCACTGGCTTGGAGGAATGGCTCCAGAATGAAATAAATGTAGCTTTTCTGTTTAGCCTGTCTAGATCGGACTCTCCTTGTGATGTATCCTTTTGTTGAATTTCAGATTACATGGTCCTTGCAGGAAGGACATTCATGCTCTGTCCATCTCTTGGTTGGATTACTGCAATGTGCTCCACACGGGGCTACGTTTGAAAGGTATTTGGAAGCTACAGCTAGTATAGAATGCAGTGGCAATGGACTATTCTGGAGGAGATGTATATAACACTGCTATTGCGTGAGCTATATTGGTTACAGGTTTACTTCTCGGTCCAATTCAAGGTAATGGTCATTACCTTTAAAGCGCTTTATGGCATGGCCCAGGATATCTGTGGTGCCATCTTGTTCCAATGGGACTTCCTTCAACAGAAGAAGCTTCCTGTGGACTACATATGTTAAGGAATTTCAGCTGCAGGGGTCAAGGAGAGTCTTTTCTGCTGTGGCTCCGGCCTGCGGAACATTCTACCATCAGAGATGGGATTTGTTTGTAATCCTGGCCTTCTAGTTTGGCCAGTTGCCTTGGGGCCCCGTTGAAGGCGCTCCTTGCTTGAGATGGTTGATGGAATAAGAAAACCTCATTTTTGTGTTATCCGTCCACGTGGTCTTTGTTTTTATATAACCCTTAATTTTAATTATATTTATACTGTATTTAGCTGTTTATCGGTTGTAAGATGCACAGTGGCTTACACACCTTATCGGTGAGATGGGTGGCATATAAATTTTATAAATAAAAAACAATTCTTTAAAAGTATAATCTGCAAAGAATTTGTCAGTCACTCTTACATTATGCCAAATGACGTTTCATCTGAAACAACAGAGTGCATTTGATTTCAGTCCAATTATACCATAACTGTGATCTCTAAGTCTAGTGATACAGTATATGTAAAACTATTATGGCATTCTATTGTGTGCAAATCATGCCACTAATTCATTCCAGAAATTATGAGCGATACTAAAAATTTGATTCAGCCTCCTGTGATTATCCTGTGATTACTTCCAAACTTCCATGTCTGAGCCAAGATTCTGAACTATATCTTTGATCCAAATTCAATAGTCTATCAATGGTTAATACTTTGCAAGTATAAAGAAAGAAAGAAAGTAGACAGCAGACAAAAGATCCTAAAAGGGGTATCCTGAAAATAAACCCATATTATAGACTTCAAGAATACAGCTATTGCATTTCTTCCATGACAACTCTAATCAGAACTGCTTTGTTAGAAATCATAGTTGTACTCTCCATAGGGTCGATTTTACGTCCAATTCAAAGACAATGCATTTTCATCTTTGCAATTCTGTTTGTTTTGCACAAATGCTCTTCAAATAAAATTTGGGGCCGTGTCATTCACTGTCAACTTGATTTCTAGGTCTCAGTTTTCAGAGGTGAACTCAACTGGACAGTTGTGTAGAATTCATAAAGACCAACCAGAGAGCAGTCTAAGTAAGGGAAAGGGGAAGATTCAGAATGGAGGGATCAATAAAAGTATATTCCCATCTCCACATCTTTTATCTTGTAAGGGGCTGCAAACTTCTCATATGCAATATGGAGAGAAGCATCATCTTCTACAGGTAGTCCTCGACTTACAACCATAATTGAGACCAAAATTTCTGTTGTTAAGTGAGACATTTGTTGAGTTTTGCCCCATTTTAAGATCTTCTTGCCACAGTTGTTAAGTGAATCACTGCAACTGATGTTAGTAACCCCGTTGTTAAGTGAATCTGGCTTTCCCATTGACTTAGCTTAGGTCTGTGATGATGAACCTATGGCGCGGGTGCCACAGTTGGCACGCAGACCCATTTGTGCCGGCACGCGAGCTGCAGGCAAACTTACCGCACTGCACATGTGCACATCTCACAGCTGATTTTCGTCTGGTTTGAGGCCTTTTTTGGCCTCCCAAAGGCTAGAAGAAGGCTTCTGCAGGCTTCTACAAGCTTTGCAGGCCAAAATGTAGCCCCGTTTTGTCACTTCTGTTTTTTTGGGAAAAACAGGAAGTGACAAAACAGGGCTAGATGCTTTCAAACTGTTAGGAGCTCATTCCATCATGCAGCTTCTCTTGGGTTTCGAACTGCTGAAGTGGATCCTAACCACATGAGGCACTGCGGCCCTGTTATATAACTTAGGTTTTGGTTATAGTTTGCCAGTTAGGAATTTCAATTATACTTAACTATCCTTATGTCTTTAATTACCAGATTAATTGAGCAAAATTAATCTAAGCAAATTAATCTAAGCAAAAAGCTTAGATGACAACTGATCCTGAAATAACATGTTTATGATCAAAAAATAGTTTCTTTTTTTGTATCTGCTTTACATTAATTGTCCAAATTGAGCTTATCAATTTTGGGTATTAGTATTTGTTTCAATGTATATAACTATAGTAATATATTGCTGCATTTTTCTTTTAAATTCTTAAATGCTTTCCTCTGTGCCTCTCCTGTAAGATCCTTCAGAACGGATTTTTCTTTTTATTATGGCAATCTGAGCTGTTAGTGGCTAATAAATACAAAGTCCATGCCTCGAGGTAGGGCAAAGTTCAAAGACATTTGCTGCTGTATTTTCTTGTTTTTTCTGGCTAGGTCCACGTTTTAGAATAACATTGAAGGCCCTAGCTCAGCTTGGTCATCACAAATTGCTATGTTTTCTTTCCAGAAATGTTTTCATACCATGAGAGATACCTGTATCTCCCTTGGTTTTCATATAAGTTGTAAAGCAATTCTCACTATATCTGGTAAAAATGAGAAAAAAAAACCACATACAGAAAAATAATTTCCTTTGAACTAATTACTTTCTTTTTCAGTACCTACATTTTTCTTGCCTCCCCCCCTTTTTTTTCTAGTACTGTTAATATTGTATGATAACCAGGATGTTATGGAGTTGGCCAGCCTTCTAAAAGAATTCATCAATCAAATGAATGTACGTGGGAATGCTTGAACTATCTTTCATCAACTTCCTTAATAAGATCTATGTGACCTTGTGTCTCTTGGCACTTCTATATGCAAGAGACTTACTATCGTCTGCAAACTTTGGATCAATCAAACTGTCATTTGGATCCTTTATAGTTGTTGATGAGTTATTTTTGCCTTGTCAGATATATGCTCTGTCCAGAAACTAGAAATTCAATTGAGACTTTAAGCCCAACAGCCCTTCCTAGACCTGTCAGCTAAGAATTTATTAGACCTCCTTTTCAAAACTTTTCAATCAAGGTAGTAGCTATCACCATATCTTAGGGCAGTGATGGCTGACCTTTTCCACGTTGTGTGCCAAAAGTCCATTTGCGTCCCTGCACCCATGATGCAATGCATGCGTGACTCCCTCCGCCCCTGCACATGCATGAGCCCCTGCATGCGCACTGCGTGCCTCTGTGCATGCACACACGACCCCCCTGCATCATACAGCTCTGCGCATGCGTGCATATCTACCCCGCATGCATCTCCCTGCACATGTGCAGCAGATACTCGACAATCAGCTGGCTGGCGGGGCACACATGCGCATGCACAGTGGAGCTCTTCCGGGCGACCTCTTGCGTGCCGGCAGAAGTGGCTCTGCGTGCCATAGGTTCGTCATCATGGTCTTAGGGTAAAAAACCTATACATTAATTTGCTATGTGAAACATTGCTTCCTCTTGTCTGTTCTGACAAGTGGGGAGAAAGGAACTCCCATGCTGGGCTGGAGAAACAAAATGGATCCTGAAGACCTGAGCTTTTGTTTTTTTCAGCCTGACTTTCCCCCACACTCTGGTGCACGGAGAGGAGTGAAAATCCTTCAGCAGGTGGCAGCAGCTTTCAACCTTCCTGCAACTTTATTGTAAAACACCCTTTCTGAGCTCCTGTGACTGGAAAAGATTCTTAAAAGACCATAAGTCAAGGACTGCCTGGCATTATCATTGAGAAATCTAGCATCATGTAGCATGCCTCAACAAATTCTCATACTTACAATTCGGAGTGGAGGCTTGTAAGGGGTTAAACTGATTTCAGCAATATTATGATGTCCCCAACTCTTTTGTTAATATACACTGCAATGTTGGATGATGCACCAAATCGTTGTAAAAGCTTGAAACATGATGCTGTTTTTATCATTTTGACAGCAGCAGCCCTTTCTGTGGGTGCCTTGTGACAGGGACTAAGCCAATCCTATCCTATAACTGCACATTTTATCAGTACAGAGAATGTTGTGGGCAGAGGAATATTTAACAGATGGTCTTCCATCTTCCTCCAAAGCAATCCAGAGTGTGGGCTGAGGACTCTGCCAACTGCTTTTTCAGAACACGTACATTACTCAACTCCACATTCTGTCTCTGTACAGCTTTTTGTACTCGTAGGGCAACATTCAAGGTTGACTTTCTTCATGTACCTACAAATCTGCCAAAAGGATAGCAGCCTTGAGTAGCTCATAAAGAGCACAATGGGAATATAACACATAGGGGAAAGTGACAATAACCTGTGGTATAATCTAGATTTGATTATAGCAATAAAAATTTGCCATTTTATTTTCAACTGCTTACCAGGCCATTTTCAGCCTTTTTATTATACATAGCATCCATTTTGGAATCCAGTTCTGCTTGGATCTGGTCCCTTCTTTTCAGAACACCCTGAAATATGAAATAACAGAAATAAATGCATCAGAAATTTTCAACAAGTAATCCTGAGAACTCTTGGCTTGTGTTAGAGTCAAAATGGGGAAGAAAGAGGTTTGGGGTCCACAACTCTCTTATATGTAACACTAAGTTTCTGAGCTTTCCTGGATGTCATTTTCTGTCTGCTTGATAGGAGAGGCTAAAAGCTTTATTGTCGCATTGGTACAAGTGGGTCCATAAAGAGCTGTGCTTTCCCCCCCCCCTTCCTTCTGAAGGAAAAATGACATTTATTAAATGAGTGCTACTGCCTGCTCCCCACTATGAGAACCTACAGCTGAATGCAAGCCTTGCAGCTGTCAACAGAATAGAATGGAAAAGAAATGAAACTGAGAAGCTGTGTTAATGGAAGGATGAGCCACCCCCTGCCTGCACCAAATGCAGCCTAATTGTGTGGCTGAGGGGGAGTTTAAGGGTCTAACAAATGCAATAACATCCTTTAATTTCTCATCTCACATTCCCTGCAATTAATCAGACAACCTGGCACAAGGTAGGGGTCCCATCAAATTTAATTCTAATGGGCCACACAGATGTTTCTTTGGACCTTGTTCAACTCATCCCGAGATGGTTTCCACCAAGTCTCCTCCATAAGGTGGCTCTTTTTGTAAAGTCCTATTGAAACTACTGACATTCTGCTGTTCCCCTTGGTTTGCCCACCTGTCCTCCATCCTGTAGTAGAAGCCATACAGAATATGACCCAAATTCAACCTCTGTAATTTGCATGCCTCTTCCTGTCTGACTCTCCTAATCTCAATAGGCATCTGCAGTCTTCATTAGGAGAACTATTTGGGTGAAGGAATTTTATTGCATTATCTAAATGTCAACTGAAAATGTCTCCTAAACATGGTCATTTCTATTTGCTGAACTAAGTCACCATGCACACGACAGCTGAACCAGGGCAATAGTAATACTTCTGTCAGTATGTATTAAACAAATTTTTCAAGTGTATCACACAGGGCCTGAAGGACCCTGTATTTGAAGGACCACCGTATCTCCAATAGCTGCTGCTTATCCTGTATGTTATTTACTTTCTGTCATGTTGCCCACCATGGAAGAGCATCCCATCAGAGATCCATACGGCTGTTCCCACCAAATGATACTCAGAAAGTTGCTGAAACACTACCTACTTCCCCAGGTCTGGGAGTAGGAGGGATACTGAGCCACTGTAGACTTTTTAAAAAATCTGCTATGGAGTCTTTCCATCTGGATTTCTTTTACTTATTTCTCACTGAACTGAGGAACTATGAAAAACTGCATTCCTTGTAGAGACCCATACAAAAGTAGGTTTATAACCAGTGGTGGGATTCAGCCGGTTTGCACCGGCTCAAGCAAACCAGTTGTTAAAAATTACATCCCCTCCACCCCCATCCCCCACTATCAAAGTGGATCCTGGGTGCTGCGCTGAAATGGAGAAACGGACAACGGAGTGGCCGCTGTGAGGGAAGGAGAAGGCCACTTTCCCTCTTTTTTCTCCCTGCTCTTCCTTCTTCCCTCATGCTGGCCGCTACGTTTCCCATTTCTCCATTGCAGTGCAGCGCCCAGGATCCACTTTAATAGTGGGTGGGGGTGGGGGTGGAGGTAATTTAACAACCGGTTTGCCCAGGGTCAGGTTGGCAATCGTGGGAGGCTCGTCCCGCATGTGCGGCAGAGCCGGAGGATGGGGTAGGGCCACACCTCCCATGACAGCCAATCTGATCCTGGGCGAAACAGTTGTTAAATTATTTGAATCCCAACATTGTTTATAACGTACTTTGAAACTACAAATGTCTAGAGATATTCTTTCTGTGAGTTAAAATGTCCCTCAATTCAAATGGAATTTCGTCTTTTCAAACATAGTTACCCAGCCATCTCATGCAGAAGGGAGTTCAAATGTGAAGACTTATATACTCTGGAAACTTATAATATTCTATTGTTAAAACAATCCTTGCTACTTGCAAAACAATCATTGATACACCTTGTCATGCCCTTTGGAATCTGATTCCGAGGGGGAGGTTGAGCAGCTGACAGGGAGTGGGAGTGTGGTTCCGGTGGCTGTGGAAGAAACTGGGGAACGGCACAGTCCGGCTGGGCATTCAGAGGAAGACCCAGGGCCACCCCCTCTTCATCCTAGGGCACTCAGGAATGGAAAAGGGAGCAATGTGAGTTACGTGGGAGAAAAGGGCCTTGATTCCCTTCATCAGCTGCAGCTGGGAAAACAGGATTTAAAAAGGGCGTTTGCGCACATCACCTTGCTGGAAGCAAAGCGTGAATTATCTTTGTTTGTCAAGTCTTATCTGGGTTCTGGCGTCCTCCCAACTGTGTGTGTTTTGTTATCTTTTGAAGTCTGCAACTCGTTATCCCGCCCTGTCTCATTAATTACTGCAGCGTGGTTTGTGTTGGTTTTTATTTATAATTTATATGTACTTTGGGTTCCGACTGAATTTCTTCCCTTTAAAGACTGTTCTTGGGAGAGGTTTTTCTCCAGCCGAAGATAACTGGACATTGGGGGCCAAGTTGGAGGTATTAAAGGGACTTTACCTACTTTTGTGACTTTGTTCCTTTTGTGCCATGCCCCGGGTCATCACACACCTCCGCCAAACTAACTAGCTTTATAATAATGGCTCTTTCTCGCCTTCTTGCCATTTTCTCTCTAGGGATCCGTACATCATGTATAGTTAAGAGAAGAAAAAGGTGTATTTTGCAGGAAGGTACACAGGCATCATGCAGGAAAATAAAATACAACATAACCCTTTCCTGCAGGGCTGCACTATTAGCCCGACTAAGAAAGCAACCAGCAACTCATGAGAACATCCATTGCATCAATGACATCAGAGGAAACTGAGCTGTTTAAGAGCTTCCAACCCAACTTACCATCAATATTTCATTATAAAGCAAATATTCATTTATAACAGGGAAAAAGCTTTCGGACAGAGCCGCCCTCCATTTGTCTGCAGCTTTGCAACACTGGTCAATGCCTGTAGCCATTCCTTTTAATGTATCTTCCAGATCTTCTTCCGAAGCAGACCAGAGTGTGTGAATTGGACCAAATTCCTTCATTTCATTAAAATAGTCTTGGAAAAAAGAGGGGGGGGGGGAAATACACTCAGGACTTCATAAACAATCTCCCAAGCAATTATCATAAATAAACAGTGCTTTAAACAGAAGCTCTTTCTGAAGAATACAGAACTTACAACAGTTCTTTTAATGACCATTCAACATGACAACGGCACTGAAAAAACATATGACCATTTTTCAGAGTCACCACCTTTGTAGCATCCCCATGATCATCGTCATGTGATCAAAATTCAGGTGCTTGGCAACTGGCTCATGCTTAGGGCCATACTTGAGTCCCCAGGTCATGTGACCAACTTTTACAACCTTTTGACAAGTAAACTCAACAGGGAAGCCAGATTCACTTAACAGCCAGGTTACTCACTTATCAACTGCATTAATTCACCTAACAACGGTGGCAAGAAAGGTTGTTAAATGGGGCAAAGCTCACTTAACAAATGTCTCACTCACGATAGAAATTTTGGGCTCAATTGTGTTCGTACGTCAAGGCTATCTGCACTATAATCTGAAATTCTGGCATATAGCAGTAGCAATGGCACTTAGACTTATATACTGCTTTACAGCTAAGCAGTTTACAGAGTCAGCCTGTTGCTCCCAACAATCTGAGTTCTCATTTTACCGACCTCGGAAGGATGGAAGG
This sequence comes from Notechis scutatus, assembly GCF_049901735.1. Taxonomy (NCBI): domain Eukaryota; kingdom Metazoa; phylum Chordata; class Lepidosauria; order Squamata; family Elapidae; genus Notechis; species Notechis scutatus. Next base: position 84,610,804 of record NC_142011.1, read on the forward strand.
CTGAGTCAACCTTGAGCAGGTCAGAATTGAACTGTTGACAGCCGGCAGCGAGCAGAAGTACCTGGCAGTACTGCATTCTAACCTCTGTGCCACCACGGCTCTTCATGTGGAATCAGAGTTCAATAGTAGAGACAGGTACAGGTTAACAACTGTCTTGTTTAGCAAATGTTTGAAGTTACATTGGTGATGACAAAGTATCTTTATGACAGGTCCTCAAACTTACAACTATCACAGTGACCCAGGGTCAGGAAACTGTGATGTAGACACTTCACAATTGGTACGCATTTATTAATGTCACAGCCGTCTGTAATCATGTGATCACCATTTGTGGGCTTCACAGCAAGTAAAGTTAATGGAAAAGTTGGTAGTAAAATCACAAATTATGATCACAAAATGTCTCACTTAATGACCTGGATAGTTTGCTTAATGACTACAGCTAAACAGTTGTTGTAAGTCTGGTACAGTCACAGGATGTTTCACTCAACAACTGCACTGCTTAGCAACAGAGTTCCAGTCCTAATTTTGGTCATTAAGTGAAGATTACCTGCATCTTTCTCCCTTTCTTCCCATCTTTGTCTATTTTAACTAATTTAATGTCACTATTTATTGTTTTAACATTTCTATTGATTTATAATGATTCTAAGCCACCTAGAGTTGCCACCAGGCAGCGTAAATTGAATGAATGAATTAAGAAATTTAGGGCCATCTTACCAAAACATCAGTTAGCAACAGATTTCCATTTAAGGATAATTAAACATATGGATGCAAGTTTAAGTCAGCTTTACATTTAAAAAAAATCTTTTGCTTTTGCATTCAAAATGTATTATGAACTATAGAAATGCTAGTAGCCCAGAATTTGAATTGCTATATAAAATCCATTTAAGAATTATTAAAATATTGTGCCTGAAGCACTTTTAAAAAATCTGAAAAACAGTATATAAATGATAAAAAATTATTTAAAGGAGCTATATTAAGGGTATGCAGACAGAACATTTAACATCATTCATGTACCCAAAATAAAAACTTGCTCACAAAAAAAATGTATGCACTGATAAACCTGTTAATTTGCCCTTAAGATCCTACGGAACTCCTGGATTGGCTTTTTGTATTTCATATTGGCTTCCATAACAACCTCCTGGCACTATTTCCCCTCTCCTTTTCCAGGATTGACAAGGCTGATTGCCAAGTCCTTACACTGTGAGTGTGCCTCTGTGCCACAGATTTCTCCACAGCTCAGAATTCAGAAAACAACTTTTTCTTGTTAAACCATTGGCACGATTATTGCTCTGAGCCTAGTAAAATGCTTTTCCTGAGAGGGATGGCTTTTAATGATACAGTAGTCCTGAACCATCTGTTAATTTTTTAACAAAAAAAGCTTTTTTTTTTTTAAAGGACACTGTGCCTTTGACCATGGACAAAATGCAAGGTCACCTCTGGAAAAACTTCTTATACATTGCTCTCAATATTTTCCTTCTTAAAATTTACTTTACTTATTCTTTAGTTGTATATATTGGCTTTTTATTCACAAGCTGAAGGCAATGTATATAATTGCTACATGCATGTGGATATAACTACAAGGCAACAACCCTCTTCCTGGCAATTAAGAATTGAAAATACTATCCATTTGGCATCATTAGAAACTGTGTTTTTTTCTCCCTAAGCTTAATTACCATGTAAGGAATTGGGCTTATATTTAGGGGATCTCAGTGTTAAGGGAAGAGAAAATTAAGCATCTTCTGCTTCATTTCTGTGCTGAAAATCCACCTGCTCCCTTGTTTACTCACACAAATACAGCATTTTTCTTTAGGAAACTTCCTTTTACTGGCACCAGCCTAAAATTTTAAATCTGAAACCTGTAATCTAAAAAGCAATCTGGTAGGTGGGTGGATTTTTCTGGGGGCTACAACACATAACGAAAGAAAAGCCAATTCTTTTTTCCCCAAGCTGCAATCCTCTTAAATGTTGTCCTTTTAGGGAGAAAAATTATATCGATGGATTTTAACATTCAGCGGCTTGGGAAACAGATTGGAAAACAAGGCCAAGTTAATCCATGCAGTTGGCCATGTATCTTTCTGAAAATATCACCCATATTCTTAATTGCTCTCCCCACTGGAGCTGACAATCTCCTTTTCTTTCTTTCTTTCTTTCTTTCTTTTCTTTCTTTCTTTCTTTTTTTTAAAAAAAGCTCTGAGTGATTAGCCAAGTAGCCAGGCGAATGGGCATTAGATGAATTGGTGTGAGAGATGTATCTGCCTGGGACAGCAAATAGCTGCTATGACGGTTAAGTAGCACCTTTGGTGGCAGGGTAGAAATTATCTGAAAATGACACCAACCAGTTTCTGCCCATCTCCATACAGCGCTGTTCAAAACAGTTCCTTGGAAAAGGGTGATCCTAACTTCCATCCTTACACACAAGTTCAGGACTTACAGGAGCAGCTGCTAACTTCTTCCATTTTTAAGATGTCAGTGTCAAAGCTGTTAAAATCCAATGGTCCTGCAGGAATTATTTCACAGAGAAAAAGTATTCCTTGTGATTTTCCATTTGTGAAGTGCACCGAATGGTGGGGAAAAAAAAGCTATAGGTTTATAACTTGTTTTGCTATAAAGTTCTAAAATTTGGCAGGGGGAAACATGGCCAACCTATATCCCAGGATTAATTTTGCCTTCCCCCCTCTCCCTCCTTCACTAACCTTTTCTTTCTTTGTAAACTCGGTGGGAGATTTTGTTCAATAGATTGATTTTCTGGTTAAACACGTCCACGTAATCACTCATTTCTGTAAATATTTCCGGGCGGTTTTTCACAGCACTGCCACGCATCGATGAAGCCACTGCCTTGACTGTTTGTCCCATTCGGCTAAGTAAGCCAGGGCCCTGCTTCCGGTGAGATGAAAGTTCCTAAAAATTAAAGGAGGAAATCCAATTTCAAGATGGACCAATGGCTCTTATTGTACAATCAATTTAATGGAATGAAAGCCCACCTCCACAGCAAAACCCCTAGCACAATCTCAAACAATACGGAGGTCACACATAGCAGGCCTATGTGCTTCACCAACTTTGAATAACTTTGTCACTTTAAAAGTACAGTAATCGGCATACATTAAAACAGAAATTCTGTTGCATACAGCTCTCAAAGGGTCACCACCTCCAAATATACACTACATAAACATGACAAAAATATAAATAAATACATAATTATGCATATGACACAGAGCCTCTGGGAGGCCAAAAAAGACCTCAAACCGGCCAAAAATCATCTGGGAGGCGTGTGCATGCGCAGTCAGATAAGGGGAGCAGCAGGGGGGGTGTTGCACGCGCATGCACAGGGGGGTGCATTACATTGTGGGTACTGGCACGCGCGCACTTTTGGCACACCACAAGAAAAAGGTTCGCCATCACCGTTGGCAATAGCAATACCTGAAACTACACTGAAAGCTGAGTGCATAAATGCAGCTCATGACTCTAATGCCATAACCTGCCTTCGTGTTACATGTAAACACAGCCACTGTTTTCCATTTTGACTGTATTAAGCTTCTGGCCAACCCCTTGTGAGAATATAGGCCAGGAGGGGAAAATAGCAACAAGGGAGGAAAGAGGGTCAATTTGGTGTAGCGGTGAAGGTGCTGGCATAGAAACCATGAAACGGTGATTTCCAGTCTTCCTTCAGCTATGAAGGTCAGTTGGGTGACTTACGGTCACTCAGTTCAATTCATATCTCAGAGTTGTTTGTTGTGGGGAAAATAGAAGGAAGAAGCAATATTGGTAATTTCACCCCCTGAAAGTATACAGGTAGTCCTCGACCTACGACTACAATTGAGCCTAAAATTTATGTTGCTAAGTGAGAGATTTGCTCCATTTTATGACCTTTCATGCCACAGTTGTTAAATGAATCTTTGCAGTTGTTAAGTTAGCAAATGGTTATTAAATGAATCTGGCTTCCCCCTTCATTTTTGCTTGTTAGGTCACAAAAGGTGATCACATGATACCAGGGCTCTGCAACCATCGTAAGTATGAGTCAGTTGTCAAGCGCCTGAATTTTGATCACGTAACCATGGGGATACTGCAAAGGTCATAAGTGTGAAAAATGGTTATAAGCCACTTTTTTCAGTGCTGTTGTAACTGCGAATGGTCACTAAATTAACTCTTGTTAGTCGAAGACTACCTGTATATGAAAGAAAAGGCAGGTTAAAAATCTAAGTAAAAAACAAAATGGATTCTACCAGTCAAGGAGAAAGAAGAAAGTGAGAAGGAAAAAACTAAAGGGAAGATCTTTGCAAGAAGAGTATTTGGGCAGCTCTTAGTGGGATGGGTTTCCTAGTTAGCACCATCTATATATATAAAAAAGCGAAATACGACTCATGCATCATCACAAAATCTCCAGAACCGTAAAGCCCACAAACTTGAAATTTGGCACGTATGTTCCTCTTGGCTTCTAGGTGCTCACTAAGAAAGGATTTTTTGAAATGACCATCAGAGCATTAGCATTTCGTATATTATTATTAACACACTCTGATGCTAAGGAGTTCTACTCCCCCTCCCCACCTGAAAAGAAATCTGTTCCAAATGCAAAACACAAGCAGAGGAGTTTCAGTTTTTGAGTAGCAAGCAACTTTAGTACAGTTGAGCTTAGCTACACCCAGACTCCTTGCTCACACAGCAAAGACTGCTTCAGTTTCCAAACAGCCCTCAACTCTCTCACACACTGACAGGATGCTAGCCAGATGAATACCGATGGATATTGGTAGGCAGAGGCATGATTTTTTCCCCTTATTTTCCTCCCCCAAAACTAAGCCTGATTACATAGTTTCATAGCGAAGCACGGGTATAGAGCTAGTCCCGTAATGGCAAACCTATGGCATGCATGCCAGAAGTGGCACGCAGAGCCCTCTCCGTGGGCACGTGAGCCATCACCAGCTGATCTTCTGGTTTCCAGCTTGCGCATGCACACCGGCCAAATGGTATTTGCATGCGCTGGAAACCTGAAGACCAGCTGGTCGGCACACATGCGCACGCTGGCCAGTTATTCTTCAGGTTTCCAGTGCTCCGGCGCAAACGAAGACCAGCTGGCTGGCGTGCACATGCACACCAGCCAGCTGGTTTTTGGTTTCTGGTGTTCTGGTGCACACATGCGTGTTCCAGTTTGGGCACTCAGTGCCAAAAAGGTTCGCCATCACTGAGCTAGTACTATATATAAACTTGGAAAAAACAACTCAGTAATAAAATAAAATAAAATATGGGTGTTTTGGTTAATAAAAATTAATGCTAGCTAAGAAATCAGAGTGAAACAGTTGTTTTGCATTATGTAATTTATGTATGTTTAATGGTTTCATTTTCTTCATGTCTGACTCAAAGATTTTTGTATCAACATATAAAAGGTTTCAGTGTTGTTGTCTTTAGGCTAATGAATTCATTTGCATGAGGTATGTGTCTGGGACCACAGTAAAAAAAACTTACCTTAACCCAATTTGTATCCTATTTTGCTTAGACATGGCAGCTCCTATTGTATCAGAAAAATATCTGAAGGTTTCATTACCTCTGCTTGTGCAGTAAGGAAAATTTTGAAGTCCTCATTAAAAGTTAAAGTAGGATGATCAGCAATCCGGTTTAAAAACTTATGCAAAGCTTTCCTTCTTGTTTCAATGAATTCTTCATTAAATCGTTCCACAACTCCTTTCATTATGAATTTTTCAGGCAATGGCTAAATAAAGGAAGAAGTGGAAGAATGAAACTAATTAAGGTGCATTAATGCATATATACCCAAACCGCAACTCTAAAAATACAATTTCTATGCACACTATGCTTTAAAATGGAATGACTCACAACTCTTTCTTTATCGGCACAAAAGTAACAGAGAAGGTGGGTAGAGAGAAATCTTTGTTAACATATCCACATTTTGACTTTAGCAACTTCATCTGATTTGGGGGCAAGATTCAGAAAATGATTGGAATAAAACGGCATGATTCCATCATTCACTTTACAAAAGCTAGGCTTGCCTCATTATAATGAACGCAATAGGGAAACAGCCCTCAAACTCTGTTCTCTGGTAGTCTGCCATTGCTAAATTTAGCGCTCTATCTCCTTGCTGGAACCCAACTTTCTATGCAAGTCAATAAAAAGTCTTACAGGAATAATAAGTGTCGGATGCGCTTCTTCGAGTCTTCCTTTCAACCAAAGAAAGTCCTGATAGCGTCTTCTAACTTCATACTCACTGGAGTCAAATTCACCACGAGTTGTCTGCAAAGAAAACCATAAAGTAAAAAAAAAAAAAAAAGCAAAACAAAATGAGAATGAGAAACTTGTGTTAAATATACGGTGGCAATAATAGTATATGACTAGGGAAGGAACCAAACAAATTAAATCATATATAATATTGAGAATTCACAATGGATAGGATTCACCATTCAGGTCTTGTTTGTAGTCCAGGTCAACCCCTCTAAGACCATATGCTTTCTTTCATTCCTTTCAACTGAATCTTCATGATCTAAAAACTGCCCACATAACTTTCTCACTGCTTTAAGCTGTTTCTTCCAAGCAATAACTCAGGTATATACAACTGCAGTTCAGAACTCTGGCCATCAACCAGGGCCTTTGATCATTCAAGCATATTCTAGAATTTTACATAATATTCTAGCATAAAAACTTTGCAGCAGCTCACAATCTGGCACTCTCCATAGATTTTACACTAGAACCCTAATCTTCCTCAGTGCAGCCTTGGATGAGGATGATGAGATTTATAGACCCAATACATCTTCAGGGCACCACTTGAAGAAGGCTGATCTAAAACCTTCTAAGCTTTCCAACAACTTTAGAAGAAATTGCAGAGATCTTGAAATGGTACAAAACTTGAAGGCATCTGTCTTGCTAGCAAGAGAATAAGCTCTAGAACCGTGATGGCGAACCTATGGCATGCGCGCCACAGGTGACACGCAGAGCCATGCGTGTGGGCACGCGAGCTCTAGCCAAACTTACCTGCACTGCGCATGCGCACACCTCCCAGCTGATTTTTGGTCCGTTTTGAGGCCTTTTTCGGCCTCCCAGAGGCTCGAGGGAAGCCTCTGCAGCCTTTGGAAGCCGAAAAACAGGCCCGTTTTATCACTTCCTGTATTTCTGGAAATACTGGAAGTAACGAAACAGGCCTGTTTTTCGGCCTCCAAAAGCTGCAGAGGCTTCCTTCGAGCCTCTGGGAGGCCGAAAAAGGCCTCAAACAGCCCAAAAATCAGCTGGGATGCGCACGCATGCGCAGTGCAGGTAAGGGAACGGCAGGGGGTGTTGTTCTGCGTGCATGTGCAGGGGGGGCAGGGCGCGTTGCATTGGGGGTGCTGGCATGCACACGCAAGTGCTATCGTGCACGCGCTTTTGGCAAACAACAAAAAAGTTTGCCATCACTGCCCTCGAAGATATACAGTAGGGCTCACTTCCAAAGACAAATCATGCATACATTGGCTATCCTAGAGCAGGAACTTGGGGAAAAATATGTTTGCAGAAATATAGCTCCAAAATACTTAAGCACAAATTGTAGATAAATATACAATGAAATGAAAAGACTGTATATATAGGAACAATCATATTGAAGCTTCTCTACAGTCCAATAAACCAAGATTTCCTATTGCAGTATATGTTAACTTTGATTTAAATTGATTCATAAATGCCTACCTGAGTTCCAATTCCACTATTCCCTTCTGGGATAAGCAATCACACGCAAAGTGCAAAGAAGGAATAAGAAACAAAAAGTCAAAGAAATGTAGGCATGAAGAAAAAAATAAAATAAAACGTTAAATCTAGTTTCCATCAATTTCATTCATAATACATCTCCGTATCTTCCTATCCCTGCAAAATGTCATTATAATCACTATGTTTATATACTGTATCATCAGCCACTGACTTTTGTTCTCAACCACTCCCTTTCCCAATACCATATCAAATTTATTGAACCATAACATTCTCCAAGTCTTCTCTCTTTCTATTCCACTTACTCTCCTGTTATATACTTGTTCTGCAATTCAGCCCTCTTTCATTTTCTCTATATGATTAAACTGTACTTCTATGATATGGGTCATTTATTTTTTTATCAAATCCACATTCATTCATCAACTGAGCATAGAATCTTGGACTTTTCTTTCTTGCTTGACCACAAACACTTCTTGAGTACACTGTTCCTACTACATTCACCTTATTTTATTGTTTCTCTTGAAATACCCAACCCTTACTTCCTGTAACAAATCACACAGAAACATATTTACAGCCATCTTGTTCTACAAATTTTTCTATCATCATTTACATATTTCAAAACTTCTTTGCTCACTTCCCCATTTTTTTTGTAAATTTTTGACACACAAATTCATCTAATTGCTTTGGGTTTTGTAAAAACCATATGCATGACTTGTCATTGTTCTCTCAATGTTCCACATCAAACACGAATACTTTGGACTGTGATGTATTAATTTTCAGAACCATACTTTGCACGGCATGATATAATTTATCTCGATTGACAAAATGGTATCTGCTGTATACAAAAGGACAGGAACATTCACATTCCCAACTAATATACCTTTAAGATCTGACTTCTACAATGCAAAACCATCCTTCCATGGGCCCAACACCTGAGAAAAGAGTCAGGTTTTTAAAGCCTGCATAAGAGACAATAGTGTGGGGGCTACATTTCTGAAAGGATGTTGTTCCAGAGGCAGGTACCGAAACAGAGTCCGATAAGATCAGATATCTACAGAGGCCTATAAGATGACATTGATATACTACTCTTATAATTAGAAACAACCTTCAACTCCAGATGACACAAAACGTTCTGTAATTCAAGTCTGAAAATCAACAAATGTGTAATAAACCTGCTTTCTCACACTCAAATATTTCTCAGTGATCTGCTGATTAACAAAACTATGCCTTTTAAACTCCTTGGCATCACTTGAGACTTTCAAGGAGATTGGACTGCCATTTGTCAGAAATGGTGTAGGGTCTCCTGCTTGGGTGGGGGGTTAGACTAGATGACCTACAAGGTCCCTTCCAACTCTGATTATCTGTTATCTGCATAAAGCCACACTGCACTTCTTTTGTGCATTGTCCAATCTTGTGCCCTTTTAATCAAACATGTCAAACATATTCCCAAGCACACTTAACACATCAACATTACTATGATTTTTGATTCACTCTTGCTACCTTTCCTTTTATATAAGAGAGATATATTCCAAATGTCAGGAGTGAATACAGCCTTCAAACATATTTTAACCAAGTCATACAGATACTCCATAACCAAATCATATTTTAATATTTCTCAAATTACACCATTCGGCCTAATCATTTTTCAATATTCTTACAGCACTTGTGACTTCCTTTTCATCAATTTTTTCCTCACGCTGTACTCTATAGCAGTGGTCGCCAACCGGTGGGCCGTGAGAAAATTTTGGTGGGCTGCAGAGAAATCTCAGCCCCAGAGCACCCCCACAAAGCAATTAATCCAGGCTGCTCGGAAACACAAGGATGTGCGGCCCACATGGCCTGCGGGAACCCTCCCTGCCCACTCACTCCTTACCCGGTAAGCTTGCCTGATAAATTGCTATTTTTCCTTTTTCCAACCATCATCTGTTCTGCTGTGCCAGGAGATTTAGCTAGGAAGCAGGAAATGGTTGAATTTCTTGCTTTCTAGCTAGCCTTTAGATCTTCAGCTCAGCACAGCTGAACCTCCCTTAGGACTGAAGGTTTGCTTGCAAGCAAATTACGACAAGCAAATTTGAGAGACTAAGCTAGCCAATGGCAGATAGATAGATCACTGAATGATTCTGTGAGCAAGTCAATCTGCCTGCTTTGCCTGATTTTGGGTAAAAGTTGCTCTTTTTTTTAATAAAAAATTCAATATTTACATGCATGGTGTGTTGTGAGTTAATTTTATGAGTTTGCTTGCAAGCAAGTTTCATGTAACAGACTGAGTTAGCCAATGGCAGATAGATATCTGAATAAATCTGTGATTCTGTGAGCAACTCAATCTGCCTGCCTGCTTTGCCTGATTTAGGGTAAAAGTTGCTCTTTTTTATAAAAAATTCAATATTTATATAAATATTTATATACAAGCCATGCCCAGCCAGTCACACGACCACCAAGCCATACCCACAAATTAGGCCATGCCCACAGAACCGGTTAGTGGTCCCTGGGATCTAAAATTATGAGTTGGTGGTCCCTGAGATCCTCTTCTTACTCCTGTATCCTTCATTAATACTCACAAGTTGTCATCCCAAACAATAAGATCAGCCTTTTTTTTTCTTTCATGCCTTTTCAGGTGTATAAATGGATGTGCTTATGATTAAAATAATTTCAAATAAAATTAACAGATCTTTTTCTAAGCAAGATCTCAATGGTCTAATCACTTTTTTTCTGCATTCTCTCAGCATGTTCCCACTCATCCATTCACATCAGTTAACAGCATATTAGACTGCCATTAATCCTGGATGTTGCATAACCGTTCCCAAATGATATTTTTAATTCTTCAATTATCAGCATTCATTGTAGCACAATAGGCAACATTGCCAATGTATGGATTCTTGCTTTCATTCATACCCGTAATAACCTAGATGGCACAACTTCCTACTTTTTGACATTCAATTTAGGGCATTCATTCAATTAACCATTCATTCAATTAAACCTATTAAATTAAACCTATATCTTTGGATTCCAAAGATACTGTGCACATACTCATTAACTCCATTCTACAAGACTCAATCAACTTCATTCAGATATAGTAACTCCTTTTCCTTTCCTTGAAATTCAGACACATTTTCTTTACTTTACTTTCACTTATTAATTCATGCTGTTTATCATTAACTCTTTTTGCATTCCAAGTCACTGTCTTCTGAGGATGTTATGGTTGTAGGTAAAATCATCACATTTTTATGTAACACATTTTAATAAGATAAAGTGTAGGCTACATTATCAGCCATAATCATGCCCATCACATATTTAGCTTATCTTGTTAGTGATTAAAGGTAATTAATACTTGTTAAGTTTGGGCACAATTTTACCAATATGCCACATAGATTTGATTTTAGCCCAAGAACAAAGAGTTGGGACTTAAGTGCTTCAAAATGAAGGTGCTCCTTTTTTCTAAGAAAATTCTTAGAGAGTATAAGTAGGAAATGAATGTTTTCCAAATTGAGTAGATAAAGATGTTAAAATATGTCCATAAATTTCCTTCAAATTTAGATATTCTTATCTATTTTTTCATAAATACTTTCACATTTATATATGCTCTTTGAGTCCTCTATTTCCAGAATGCAGCAAATATGTGAGGCCACAGCACATGCAATTATTAGATTTCCTACACTGCAAATATTTAGATTTTTATTGCAATCTATCCATACAATGCAAAAATACTGATTTTTTGTTGTTGTTGTTTTGTGTTCTGACTTATATAAGCACCTTGAACCTATTCAGTCAACATTTATTGGAATTATATTGTGAATCCCTCTCTCTATTCCAGATGCTCTCCTTTGGATAGAATTAGGAAGTTCCTCTGTAGCAGTCTAAATGAGAAACTTCAACCTAAAATCCTAGTTAAGATAATCCTTTTAGATGAAAATCTGGCTCAGGTGAATTTTGATGGAAAAGTTAGCACACGAGGAAACTTTTCTTTCAATTAAAAAAGAATTTTGTGTTATGTTGATAATGCATAGGATTCTTCTTAGTAAACACATTTCACCTCAAATATGCACAGAGGAATCCAACTAATTTAATGAACATGATAGCCATCAATAAGGAACATTGGCTGATACTGGTAGCAGAATATGTAGAATTCTCTCCTCAGTGAGATCCATGTCTTCTAATATGCTTTCAATTCTTCATCAGAGAAGATCTTAGGACTGTAATTCCAATGTACGTCCCTAGAGATTCTGCTTTGGGTTTGTATTCCCTGACAGATCTTACAAATCCTGTAAGTAACATAAATAATTCATAGAGTCTACTGATAAACAAACACAGTTGGGTAAAATGATAAATATATTCAATGCAAAGCAAATGAGTTGTACTTGCTACTCGGTTGCTTGCTTTCCTCTGATCTTTTTACAACTGTTTCAAAGCCAAGACTCATCAAGTTACTTTATCACCAATATTATCACCAGGATTTTTTTTTACTGAATAATTCAGCTTTTCTTCAGTGCTAGGTTTTAGAAATTCTTTCTATAGGTGTATCTCTTTGCATTTCACCCCTACACTTGTTCACAAATTGTGATTACAAAATGTCTGGGATGTTTTCTTTGGAGTACTTGTGCTTATATTTTCCTTGCCAGGGCACCCAGTTCATTCATAAAACATAGTTTATCCCCAAGAGTCTCTATATTTTCCTTGCCAGGGCACCCAGTTCATTCATAACACATAGTTTATCCCCAAGAGTCTCATCAACTGTATTTAACAATGATGTATCTGGTCATGGCTAACATCTTGCACAGGAGAGTAAAATATGAGCCAGCAGCCATAGCTAAAAAGATGGACATTTCAGCTTAGCATTGCATGTGGCATGGCTTAAGTAGCCACATCCCAGCTTCTGAAAAATTAATCTTGCCAAAGCAGGATTTCTTACATTTGTACTAAAAAAAAAAATCCATGAAAAGCAAAGAGCTTCATCTCTGAATACTGTTATCATAATGTTTGAAGATCCAACTTCAAATACCAAAAAAAAAAAAAAGGAGTTGTGATGTACATATAAAATTCTCCCTCGTCATATCATCTAGCACAGGGGTATCAAACTCACATTATCACAGCTGTGTCATGTGACATATCGGGACTTTTTCCCCCTTCGCTAAACTGGGTATGGGCGTGGCCAGCACGTGATGCATCCGGCCCGCAGGTGGGGAGTTTGACAGCCCTCATCTAGCAAGTGCCAGGAAATGGGCATTCTCTGTCATAGCACCTAAAACAGCATCCTTTCAGGCCAGCGGTGTCAAACTCGCATCATCACAGACACATCACAAGACAAATCGCGATTTTTCTTCTTTGCTAAACCGCGTGAGGGCATGGCCAGAGCGTGATGCATCCGGCCCGTGGCCTGGAAGTTTGACATCCCTGTTCTAAGCATTTGCAGGCACCCACACATTACTGGCCTTTAGAATAGCATTAAAATATGGCTCTTATGCAACCCTTGGGTAGGGTGTTTGGGGAAGTCAATCATTTGTTATTATCAACATGGGGAGAAGACAGAAGGGGCGTTAGTAGACTTACCAGTGAACGCCCTTTCTAGACACGCTGCGATAGAGTCCAGCATTGGGTATAACTCCGCCCTCTTATGACGTGAGCTGAGCCTGCCACTATAAAAGGTTTGCCTCTGCTGAGAGCCCCAGCTTTTCTGGCGAAGTATCTTGACAGACTAGGATTGTCTCTGGAATATAAACGAACAGAATGAGCGTACAACCGCCCCCTACCTGAGAATACGAGACCAGACCAGACGGCCACAGGGTGGGGCTAGACAGTATCGCAGTGTGTCTAGAAAGGGTGTTCACTGGTAAGTCTACCAACGCCCCTTCTCCGTCACGCTGCTCTAGAGTCCAGCATTGGGACATACCAAAGCCTGCATGCCCAAGGGAGGGACTCGGCTGGTCCTCTTAATCTGACCCAGGAACCATCCGCTGGAGTACCCTTCGTCCAAATGCAGCCTGTGCAGATGCAAAGGAGTCTAGCCGGTAATGTCGGACGAACGGGGAAGGTGAGGTCCATGTAGCAGCTCTACAAATTTCTTCGATTGGAGCCTGCGTGGCCCAAGCTGCCGAAGTCGCTGTGCTCTAGGCAGAGTGTGCAGTCAGTTTCTTGGGAGCTGGCAAGCCAAGAGTTTCATTTGCAGTACAAATGCATGCTCTGATCCACCTACTCAACATGGGAGATGAGGCCTTAGACCCCCAAAGAGACAGGTTGAAAAGACACAAACACTGACTCAGTTTTGCGAAAAGGTGCAGTTTGTTTGATATAAATCCTGAGTGCCCTTTTCACATCCAATGTGTGCCACTGACGTTCCAATACAGGTTGGGGTTTGGGACAAAAGTCAGGGAGAACAATGTCTTGAGCTCTGTGAAACCAAGAGTTAATTTTTGGTACAAATGAAGGGTCCAGACGCAAAACCACCCGGTTGTCATGAAACATACACAAATCTGGCTTTACTGAAAGGGAAGCTAATTCAGACATCCTCCTGGCTGACGTAATAGCCACCAAGAAGGATACCTTCAGAGTTAAGGATACCTTCAGAGTTAAAATACGGAGGCCTACTGTTCATAAAGGCTCAAAAGGAGGGCCCTAGAGAGCTTGGAGAACCTTAGGTAAGTCCCAAGTGGGATACCTATGCACAATAAGTGGTCGCAGATTTGAGGCTCCCCTCAGAAATCTGCAGATTGAAGGGTGGTGGGAGAGGGATGCGTACCTGTCCCATGAAATTACCGAAGCTAAGGCCACCACCTCCCTGCGGAGGGTGTTAGGCGCGAGGCCCTTGTCCAGCCCGTCCTGGAGAAACGGAAGGATCCCTGGAACAGATGCTGAAGAGGGGTTCTGGGCTCTCTCCGAGCACCAGTCACTGAATTTCCTCCAGGTGGCATCATAAAGTTGGGTTGTAGACTTTTTACATGAAGCCTATATTATGTTAATTACACTATCTGAAAGGTTGGCCTCCTTCAACAACTTCCACTCAACTGCCAAGCGGTCAACTGGAGTGGTCATTGGGGTTCTGGATGCAGAAGGGCCCCCTGACTGAGAGAGATCCGAGAGGCCGGGATTTTCCAAGGACTCTGAACAGACAGGTTCACCAGGTCCGCAAACCAGGGTCTCCTGGGCCAATATGGGGCCAGCAGAATCAGCTCCGCCTTTTCCTCCAACATCTTCCGGATGACTGCTGGGATGATTGGAAGGGGGCGAAAGGCGTAGAGGAGACCTGGGGGTCATCTGCTCTGAAGTGCATTGGTCCCCTCCGCTCCCTGGGTTGGGAACCTGGAAAAAAACCTGTTTACCTGTGCGTTCTGGGGAGTGGCAAAGAGATCCACCTCTGGAGTTCCAAAAATGTGGGACAATTCTATTAACCGGGGAGGATGGAGTCTCCATTACGAGTGGTCGATTTGAGATCGACTCAACCAGCCTGCCTGGGAGTTGTCAACCCCCGAAATATGGTCCACCCTGAGAGACAGAAGGTTCCTCTCCACCCATCTCCCCAGATGTTCTGCCTCCCGCGTCAAACCCCTGGATCTGGTCCCTGTTGACATGAGCCTTGGCCGCTATATTGTCTGTCATGACTAGCACATGGGACCCTGACACTAGGTTCCGGAAACTTCTCAGGGCGAGAAAAATAGCCCTGAGCTCCAGGATATTGATGGGAAGGGACCTGTCTGAAGACGGCCATTGTGCTTGGGCCATCCAACCCTGGGTATGTGCTCCCCAGCTGAGAAGGCTGGCGTCCGTGGTCACTACAATTCTGTCTCTCGCCATAACACCATAACCTTTTGTGATGGCCTGGGACTGCCACCATCGAAAAGACCGAAGCACCTGTGGAGAAAGCAGCACCCTGTGAGCAGAATGACTGATCCCCTCTCTTTGGAAGGGGAGGAGGAACCACTGCAAGGTGCGTGCATGTAGGCGTGCCCATGGCACAACTTTGATGCAGGAGATTATCTTCCCAAACAACTGGGATAGGAGGGAGAATGGAACGGAGTGACTTAGTCGAATTCTGTTGATCCACTTTTTGATGCTGTCCTGACGTTCCTGTGAAAGGAAGACTTTGCAGCTGACTGTGTCGATGATGACCCCGAGGTACAACAGTCGGGTCATTGGAGAAAGATGGCTCTTGATCAGGTTGATGGAGAAACCATGTTCCTGCAACACCTGCATTGTGATTCGAAGATCTCGTTTGGCTGCCTGGATGGAGGTAGATTGAATCAGAATGTCATCCAGGTAGCATTGGACACTCACAGGTAAGGCTCGGAGGGCTGCCAATGCTGCCAGGACCTTAGTAAAAACCCTTGGTGCTGATGAAAGGCCAAGTGGTAGGGCCCGGTATTGGTAGTGCTCACTGCAATAAGAAAAAGGGAGGAACTGGCAATGGGGAGGCCAAATTGGGATATGGAGGTAAGCCTCTGTGAGGTCTATGGAAGAGAGGAGATCGCCCTCTCGGATGCTCTGAAGAATAGAATGTAGGGTCTGCATCTTAAAACACCTGTATGGGATGAATTTGTTCAGGAGCTTGAGATCGAGGATTGCTCTCCACCACAACCCCCGAGGCCTTCGGGATAACAAAGAGGCCGGAGTAGAAGCCCGACCCCCGCTGAACCCATGGAACTCTTTCTACGGCTCTGATGTCCATCAGGTGATAGATAGCTGAGTCCATCAGGGCCCGTTTAGATGTGTCACAAGAGGTAGGACAGCTGACAAAAAACGATGGAGGGGGGGCGAAAAATTCGAGTCGAAGGCCCAATGATATTGTACTGATGACCCAGTTAGTTGATTCCTCCCATCTGGATTTAAAAAAGGTCAAACGACCTCCGATGGGAGGGGAGTGGATACAGTTACTTAAAGCGCCTGAATGAATGACCTCCTCCCCCTCGAAAGGGCCACTTATCCGAGAATTGTTGTTGTTTGGGTTGGCGGTCCTGCTGTTGTTCCCGACGAGGGGGATACGTTGTCTGGTTGCGACTGAAGCGAGGGGTGTTGACTGGCCTGAAGGTTTGCGTTCTGGGGTATATGGTGTGTCGAAAATCTGACCCCCTGGAGGAAGTAGACAGCACCTTTCTTTTGTCTCGTGTTTCCACCACGTACGGCTCTAAGACTGCTCCAAAGAGGTTTTCTCCTGAGCAAGGGGCCGCCGCCAACTTCCACTTACGCTTGGAGTTGGTCTGCCAGTTATGCATCTACAGCAGGTGCCCGGCAGACATGGAAGAGGCCACTGCCTTTGTGGTGAATTTCATGGAGCTTAAAGTGGCGTTGGCGGTGAACATGGCTGCCGCTATTATTTTGTTTAGGTCCTAGTGGGACCTAACATCGGGAATGGGAACTCTGTCCTGAAGTTGACACAACCAGTGAATAGACAACCTGGTAAAAAATGAGGCCGCGGTGGAAGCTTTCACGGCCCAAGCTGCGGCCTGGTGTGTGCGCTTCAGAGTTTGTTCCGACTTTTTGTCCTCTGGTCGTAAAACATCCTCCAGTTCCGTAGGGGTACCTGAGGAAGCGAAGGTGGCTAACACCGGGGAATCTACTGCTGGGAGAGCTAATGCATTAGCCAAGGTGGGACCTACATTAAAAAATCTCTTGTCCTGGGAAGAAGGGTGAGGCCCTGACAGGGGGTTCTCACACTGGTCCTTTACTACATCCAAGAACAACAAGGGAGATGGGAGAACCTCATTTCAGACCACCAGTTTGGAGAATAGTGCGTCTCCCTGGCTCGAGGGGCCAGCCTGTGGTTCCGGGGCCAATTCTTCTGGGCTTAACAGGGCTGTAACCAGAGCCTTCTGTAGTAAGAGCTGAAACAAGGAGGGGTTAAAGACAGCAGTTGTGGATGGTTGTTCTGGTTTGGTTTCCTCTTCATCAGAGAGGAAGGAGTCTTTAATTTCCCCCTCTTCCTCCTCTGCGGAACTACCCTGTTCAGAGTGGTAAGAGGATCCCCTGTCATCCTGTCCCTCCCAGCTATAAAAATGATGAGGGGAATACATGGGTTCCAAAGTGGGAACCTCCCTCCATGAAGGGTTACCCTGACAGAAGGAATAAAGGATACCTGAGCCTCCACCCAGGGGGTGGAGGAGCTGTTTGAGACCTTCAGCAATGCCCTGTCCGACTGCCACCGAAACTACTTCCTGGATGTCTTGGGGCCTGTTCTCCCGGGGAGGAACTATTTCTCTAAAGCCTCATGTCTTCTCTTTTCTGCCCTAAGTTTTGAGGAATGCTAATTAACTTAAGAGTCCAGAGACAATAGCTCATATGTCCAAGAGCTGAGTCGAAAAGCTGGAGCTCTCAGCAGAGGCGAACCTTTTATAGCGGCAGACTCAGCTCACGTCATAAGAAGGCGGAGTTATACCCAATGTTGGACTCTAGAGCAGCGTGACGGAGAATTGGCTGTTAAGCTACCCATAGGAGTTGTAACTGACTGACCTGGAAATCTGAAAAA
This sequence comes from Notechis scutatus, assembly GCF_049901735.1. Taxonomy (NCBI): domain Eukaryota; kingdom Metazoa; phylum Chordata; class Lepidosauria; order Squamata; family Elapidae; genus Notechis; species Notechis scutatus. The sequence continues at coordinate 84,628,916 of NC_142011.1, forward strand.
TAAATATAGCAACTTCCGCTGTATAATTATAAACGGAGTCATTATATTTTCTTGAGATCCAATAAGAGCACCTGCTGGTTGCATTATTTCTTTTCTTGAAAAGCATTCCATTTGCTATCCCACCTGCAATCAGGAATATGTTTAATGACAGGCAGCTTTGATATAGTTTAAATAAATAAGTAAATAGTCCCATTTGAAATTTCATGCAGTTTTAAAAGCAGTTTGCTACTACTGTCAGGGAAGTCCAAAACAGAATCTCTTTGGAAATCTGTTGCAATTATAATTTGGACAGCTGCAATCCTGAAAACACCTGGTTTGAAAAGCTTGCACTATATCTACTTTCTGGAACTAATGCAAATGTCATAACTGCTCTTATTTACTTTTTAAAACTTACTGTCTTCTTCTGAACACTTTACTCTGACAATTTGCCATGAACATCTATGTAAATAAAATCCATGCTCTTTTAGCAAGCCATGGAACAGGATGATATGTCACCCAGTTTTTTTTTAAAGTTCGTTTGTATTTTATATTTGTGGGTTCTCCAAAGTGAGCAGTTAAAGTTGATATTGTTATAGCTGATTTTTCTTCATTTTTTGGTCTAAAAATGCATTTGATATACTTTATATGTTGCCTAATGTTGCCATGGTAATTGGGGCAGCTTATACATTTATTGAATGGTCAATTAATAATTAAATCATGGTTTGCTCTACCAAGATCCATAAGGCCTTAAATTTTTTAAAAGTGGTACTTTACTATAAGAGGAAACAAACCTTGGTGACTATTCTGTAAGTGATGAATGTCTCAATGGCAGTAATATAGCTTTCTGGATCATCAACCGTTATGAAAAGATCCTTTCCTTCTGGTTCATCCTCAAATTTGTACTGATTTATCATCGAAGATGGAGATGTTGGCATCGAAGGACTGAACGAGTTCACCTCCATGAGTGACGCATCCTGTGAAAATAAACAAGGCAATGGGGGGAAAAGTCATCAGGGTTAAGCAAAAGATAATGCCATAAAAGCAACGTGGGACTGCTGCTATAATATACAATTGATGAATTACAGTTTGTAAGGCAAAATACACAAGTCTTATATTTCAGGCTCAGTCTGTTTTTTTGTTGTTAATGACTCACAGAAGACTAGTTGCCATTAATGAATGTCATGCTGCTTTGTCCAGGAGTTTGAAGGAAAAATGATATACCGTATTTATCGGCGTATAACACGCACTTTTTTCCCCCTGAAAATAGGGGGCAAATGATGTATGCGTGTTATACGCCGATATAATGTTAAGAAGCCTTCGGTGAATGCTGCTGGGATCGGGGATCAAGGACACAAATGAAAGAAGGGGAGGGAGGAAGCAACCGAAGCCTGTCCTTCTCTCTGGGTCAGCTCTCTCAGTCGCTCTCTCGCTCCTTCACCAGCCCAGGAAGAAACTGCTTCAAAGAAGCGGGGGGGGGGGCTTTTCCTGTCGCCGAAGCGCCCGTTTCTCCCCCACCCCGTCCGCCCGCCCGCCCGCAGTGCTCCGTTCTGCCTGCCTGCCTGCCTTCGTTAATGGTTGAATCGGAACAGCTTCGGCTGAGTAAAAGAGGCGAATAGTTATTATTCTCAGCCGAAGCTGCTCCCAAACAACCAGAAACTAAGGCAGGCAGGCAGGCAGGCAGAATGGGACACTGTGGATTGAAGCGCGCGCGCGGGGTGGGAGTGGGGGTGAAATTTCCCTCTTAAAATGAAGATGCGTGTTATACGCCTGTGCGTGTTATACGCCGATAAATACGGTATATTGAGTCAGTTCTGAAATTTCAGCTGAAATAATAGATTTACTTTATATAGCTCCTTATTTGGTGAGAAAGAACAGTATCAATAGTGCTGTGTGTACATACTTACAATTATGTCTCCTAGAGAAGTAACTGATAAAACATTACTGCTCTAGAACTGACCAGCCTTTTTTACTCCTTCTCTGTGTAACAATTATTCCAGAGTTTTTAAAGGTGGTTCCCTAACATTTCACTTTGTTGGCAAAAAGATCTCAGCCAGCTGTTCTTTTCTTTTCTGGCATGGAAAACAGGTTGCTCGCTTCTCAAAAATCAGCCAGAGAGAGGTGGAAAACATAGCAATCAATCAATGATCTACAATAGCCTTTCTTTCTTGAAAATACACTTGGAATTGGGGTCTAAAACTTTCCCTGGTCTCCAAAGTTCATCCATGTTTTCGTCTTCTTTCCAGCAAGAGTTCCCTTGTTAATATGGCACTGAATTTAGCCCTGGAGATCACTTTTTTCTTATACAATGCTGATTGAATCATACAATGGTAATGTTGCATGTATCTTTTCCTTGGAGATTATAATACAAAATGTTAAGCAACTAAAAAAGAACAATGGTGCTTCTGGAAATCACTGAATTGCTACAGAAGCCCTCATTTGCGCTCAGTCTTGCAGAACAGAAGTATAACACATGTACACAGTCTTCAATTTGGTGCTATCAAGACACATATATTTATTTAATTTTTATCCTGCCTTTATTATTGTTTTTAAGCAACTAAAGGCAGCAAATGTATTTAATACTCTTTCTTCTTCCTGTTTCCTCACAACAATCCTGCGAGGGTTAGGTTGAGAAAGAATGACTGGCCCCAAGTGATCCAGTCGGTTTTTCATGCCTACGGTAGGACTAGAACTCATGGCCTCTTGGTTCCTAGATCAGCACTTTAACCACACTATAATAACCAGTACGAATGTTTTTCTCAGTTTTATTATGAATTAAGTTGATTAACCAACTTAACTAATTTCAACCAGGCCACCAGTTTTCATGAGCCTTGCACTGTAATAATAAGGCTTAACCCAGAGATGATTTTAAGCATGTGATATTTAAAGAAGTACTTGGAATTATCCTACCCAATTTTCAAAAATCATACCTGCAGGCTTTTTGATCTTGAAGTGTGATGCATTTGCTCATTCTGCATTCCTACAATATTATGATTAACTTTCCTCATTCCAGGGGCAATTGACTTTCAAAGAATATTTGGTACGAAGTGCAACTGAATGGGATCCGTCTGTTTATGGAACCTTATATTGTGGTAGTTCAATAAAAAATGTTGTATAAAATACACATTTCTTTAAAAACAACCCAACAGCTCAACAACAAATACTACTATAATTTCTATTTCAGCAGCTGACAGGTCTACTGAAAGATACTAGTTCAACCATTACAGGCAATCCTTGACTTATAACTATTCATTTAGCAACTATTCAAAGTTACAATGGTACTGAAAAAACTGACTTGTGATTGGTTCCTGTGCTTACAACAGTCAAAATGGCAATTGGTTCACATTTATGATGGGTACAGCATCCTGGAATCACGTGATTGCTATTTGCAACCTTCCTAGTCAGCTTCAGACAAGCAAAATTAAAAGGGGAACCTGGACCACATGATTCACTTAACAGTGATTAGCTTAAGAACTGTAGCAAAAAAGTCACTTAACCACCACCTTGCTTGGCAAATTTTGATCCTTATTATGGTCATAAGTCAAGCATAAGTTGTAGCTGGTCACAAGGAACTTTCTTACTGTGGCATAACTGCTCTTCCAAGGAACACTTCAAAGACACTATATTTATTTAGACAAAATTTTATCCTTTGGAGTAGTGGTTCCCTCCCCCTTCATGATCAGAATATTTGTTGCTGTATATTGTTTTCCTGATTATGAGATTGGAGACAATTTTTTTATTATCAAGACCGGAAATTCTCCTCTACAGAAACTAAAGAAAAAGACAAAAAAAGAGAAAAGATAGATGTAGTTTACTAAAACCACAGAGACTTTTAAGGAAAGGCAAAAGAAACTTGAAGTGAAGTTGAAGGAGAAAAAAAATAAAGTAACGGTATAAAATCTGAGCAGCTCTGTCAAGTTCAATTTTCTTCTTTCTCCATTTTTCTGACCTCATGTTAAGTTTTCTGACCCTTTCTCTTACAGCTTGTTCCTGATGAATGCCCTTCCTTCTGCAATTCTTTCTCTTTTTATTATGTTCAAGCACCTTCTTACTTCACATCTATTCACTTTAGCTTTTTCTCTCTCTCCCTATCGATTGGCTTTTGTTTGTACATTCCTTTTCCCCTCCCTGTGCCTTCCACAATGTGTCTTCCACTGCTGATTGTAATCCTGCAGACAAACCTAGTTTAATTTTTATTTTTTGAAGCTGTGGGTATGTTGGAGAGAGATTGGCAGAGCCAGGGGGTGGAGTCAAGCAAGGAATCAGCCTGCAATCCCTACCCAGGCATAAGAGGGCAAACTCCAATTTTCCCTTTACTGCCCTTGAAACTTAACTAGTCTTATCCAGGTGCAAACTGTCCGTCTGAGAAGATTCCTGTATATAGGCTTGAGCAATAAACCAGTTAATTGGACTCTTCACATGTGGTCTTGGTTGTTCATGCCTGACAGAGTGATTTCAATAGTAATTTAAAGCATCTTCTCTCATTAGTCAGTTGTCATGGTTAAACTCATACATTTATATAAAGAAACCTACTGTATAATGTGGAAAACAAAGTCATGGACAGGTTACCTCAAGGAATTTTTTTTGTAGCTAAGTAACCCATCTCTTCTCACTTCAGTCATCTAGTATACGAATTAGCTCTTTCTCTTCAGTGCCAATTCTATCAGAACCTTTACATTACAGATTATTGGATTTATGTGTTCCGAATCCAAAAACAAAACTAATGAATCAATATAATCTATTAACTATTTTTGAAACTTGAAAGGTAACAGATAACGAGCAGCTGACGATTTATGGGGAAGGTAGTACAAAGGCTATTTAAAGCTAACATAAAAAGCACTCAAATAAGTAGTAGGGGTGTTTAGCCTATTATGCAATTCACTAAGAGAATGTAAGGAGTTCAGAGAGCAACAGGGGTATAGGGCAGGTTTTCATGAACTGTTTTACACAGTGATTAGCTATAGGAGGATAAAGAGAATCAGAGAGACTCTTTTCACCACAAAGAAATCCAGCATTTTGGAGGCTGCTTGCCACTGGAAAGAAAGTAGGAAATGTGTGTTATATGGGCCCCATTAGTTAAGGTTCAATGGCAGACAAAGGGTACCTTTTGCACAGATACCAATTCACTTGGGACTAAAAACAGCACATCTCTCCATTGAAAAGAGAAAAGAATTTATTTGCAGCTTGTGAAGATCAGGGTTAGATGGATCCTCAAATAGTTGGTAGGGAAAGAAAGGTAGACGTTCCTTATTAGTAACTGGTTTGTCAATGCTGTTTAATTGGATTTGGGCAGGGTGCTCCTTGGCTCCTGAAATACCAGTTCTCTTAGAGCCGGGGATCAAGACTAGTTTAAAGGCTGCAAAGTAATAAACCATACTGGATTCTGGCTGAAGTTGGCTGACTAGGAAAATCCAGGTCAGTAGATGCCCATCGGATATCCAGGAAAACTGGAAGGAAATGCACATTGCCGTAAGATCTAGCAATCTTCTTAGAGCAGCATTGCAAATCCAACTCAATGGACGGTCCTCTTCTTTTTCTGAGGAGGATTCTGGGCTGGTTCAAGTCCTCTTCGTGGGGTGAACTATATGTGGATTCCAATGACACAAAAGGTTTCTGAGATCCACCAAAGGCTGTCAAAGCTAAGGAAATATCAGAGCTGGCTGTCCCTTCTGCATTTCTTCTGAGTAATTTCAGATATGCATGGAGATAAGAAGAGGGGGAGAGCAACAGAGTCAAAAGTATTGCTAGTCAGATGGTCCTATCTGAAAAAAATAAAGAGACCAAGGACATGGCCAATGTTAAGGAAAAGGAAACACAACAAAATAAAAAGGGTTGGCATGAGGGTTGGGCCAATACCCCTGTGGCTATACAAAATAAATTTCAGGAAGCTGATGATCTTAAAATTATTCCAAATTATTTATGATTATCAAAACAGACTCCAAGGAAAAGTAATTGAAAAGAAGTTGTTTACTGGTTTGATTAACAGAAGGAATGGCTCGGGGCTCTGACATTATCTTATATGGATAGCATTTTGCTACATGTATTGCTCTTCCACTAAAACCCAGCAATCAGTGAGGCAAAGGAGAAAGAATTCAGTGGAAAGGTCATCCTTGCGGAAGTTTTTAATATAAATTTTATTCCCTGTCGCTACTAATATTTCCGAGGCCCTTTTCCTGCCTGACTCTGGTGTTCTGAAGAACAGAATGGTTATTTTGCAATCAGTGCCTTTGACCTCTCGGCTTACAAATTCAATATTCAGCATCAACTGAGGATAACATGCAGAAGGCTCTGTGTGGGGCAAACACTAGGAGGGAAATGCTGGAGGGAGAAATGAGGGATCATGGTCTTTGTTATTTTAAAATCACAATTGGGATAAGTCCACATCCTGAACCTGGATGGCAGGACCTTCCAACTTTCTAGAGAAGCATTGTTTCCAGGACCTTCCATAAATTAATTCAGAATCCATAATAGACTTATGTAATTATTTCCTTAACACCAATAACCTGTCTAGATCATACTTGACTAGTGTTCACCTACACTTCATCATTATTACTTACACAACTTTATCTCAAGCCACACTCACTGAGGTGTGAGTGAAGAGCCATGGTGATGCAGTGGTTAAAATGCAGTATTGCGGGCAAATTCTGCCGACTGCCAGCAGTTCAATTCTCACTGGCTCAAGGTTGACTCAGCCTTCCCTCCCTACGAGGTCGGTGAAATGAGGACCCGGATTGTTGGGGACAATATGCTGACTCTCTAAACCACTTAGAGAGGGCTATAAAACACTGTAAAGTGGTATATAAGTCTAAAAGCAAAAGCAAGTGCTATTGCTATTGTTAGCATGTAATTGTATTTTCATATCTTCGTATGAACGTTTAAGACTGAAAGAATGTGGATTGTCTAAGAGGCATGAACTGGGACCTGATCTTCTCATAACTCACACCCTTTGACTACACTATACAACACTAGCTCCCAGGAGGTCATTGGGCTAATTACCTTGAACTGATTTCAAGGAAAGTAATCTGATGCAACTAGAAACATAGTTTTTTCCTTAGATACAGTACAGAAAAGTTTTAAGAATATGAGTCCCAACTTTCATGTACAACAGGAACATGATATTCCTCACATTATCATCTTCTAAGACTTCATTCAAAGTTTTTGTGCTCTAGGGGCATCTTTATGCCACACAGCCAAGCATTTTCTAAAATGTACGTACTTCGAGTTTATATTTTGAGTAATAATCTGGATTATTAAACTTGACAGTTTTAAGATTCTCATTTTTCACTACTTGGAGAGCTATTTTATTTCCACTGAGCAAGCAGCAAGGAATGATATATGAAGTCAATTTGTTTCTAGGTATTTGTGTGCTAAGAAAATGATATTTTGGTTAGGCAGCAAACTTTGCAGATGAAAACATGGAGCAGTACAACAACAAGGGAATTTCCTTCCTATTAATATTGATTTTGCAGGAACACTTCTATTAATGTTTGCAAAATCCGGAGACAACAATAAGCTGTCTTTAAAATAAGCGATACAAGCATCTGAAGCGGTCTTTCAAGGCTTCGTTTTCTAACATTTTTGGAGTTAACGAAGTAAGCAAGCTGTATTCACAAAGGCTTGGAACTAAACACTCAGATGATTGGAGAGCTGGCAAACTGATCTGAGAAAGTGTAGGTACTTAACTGTAAAATAAGCTGAAGAGCTCTAAACGAAGGCGAATCTTGGACTGCGGTGATTTAATATATGAATTCCAAATGCCTGAATAAATCATTATGAACTGAAGCATTTATTTTCCTCACCCTATTGTCTCTATGAGAAAAAAAATGAAATCCCTCATTCCAGGACTCATCATTCACTAAATATAACGTAAAATCATTCCTAAAAGCTAAACCAGAATATCAGAAAATGGAGAGCAGAATATTTGTGATTACTTTTTCCCTTGTTCTTAACTTTCTTTTTCTACCAAATCCTCAGAGATCTCAATGCCACTTTCCACTTTGCAAAACACTAGATGGTGTTTTGTTTCTATATCCCCACCAAAAAAATAAATTTTAGGGGGCAAATAGTGGGTGAAAATTGTTGTTGGGGTTATTATTGCTATTATTATTAGTATTTTGTTTTTCTGAATCAGTCATAGCAGGTGGGAGGCCATCTGATCTCAGAAAATAATGCAAGATGCGATCCGGGCCATCTGATCTCAGAAAATAATGCAAGATGGGATCTGGTCAGTGAATGGTTAGGAAAAACCCTTGACTGTAAGAAAGACTGGGAAATTTTTAAAAAAAAAAAGTCCCAAAGAAGGGAATTGCAAATCATCTCCATATTGTTGCCAAGAAAACATTGTGGATGTGTTTCTACAGTCGTCAGAAATCCCACCTGACTTTCACATTTTTTCCTTCCTGAAGGAGCATGAAGTTCTTTATGAAACAATAATCCCAAACAATCAATAACAGAACCTTCTGCAGTAAAACATTAACAAAAATGAATACAGCACCCTCGCTTTCACTCATTTCCCTGCATTCAATAACCTCCTCCCAGATTAATGACTGGACAGTTTTTAGGAAGTGTTTCCCCTTTTTTCTAAATAAACTTTATGAAAAGAGGAAAAAAAAACCCAAAAAGATTCCCCACAGCAATCCAAGATTTAGTACTGCTTCCTGCAATATTTAAACAAAATCTTCATTTTGCTTAATATCTACAGTTTTTCTACATCTATCTGTTTCCAAACAAGGAAGACAGATTCCAAAAGGCACCAGTCCAAAATGAGGTTTTTAGGAAGTGATCTCTAGCTTTCATGGAGGTTTGGGCAGATTCCACTCTTGTGTTAATTTTCCAGTCCCATTGAGATTTTACTGGATTCACATTTGTTGGACTGTTTCCTGGTTCACACAGAGTGACTCATAAATAGAAATGCTGATTTATTATAAAGATTTATATAGCCACCCATCTTAAGCAATATTAAGCAAGAATGCAGTCACTTTATCGTTAAGATGGGCAGGGTATAAATTTAACAAACAAACATGAATTAATAGTTTCTTATGCACATTGATAATATGGGTAATTTTACAGCAGATGCAGTATGTTTATCCCCAGATATTTTGGATTCCGGTGCCCTTTCAATGCCCTGTGCTACCTATCTTTCCAAGTCATTTAAATATATTTGAGATATAGTGATCCCCTCTAAATCACCAGGATTTGTTTGTACAACACCCTATAATAGGCTTAAATGAAAGTGAGATTGGGTAATTTGTACTTCAACATGTTGTGTGACTGTCCTCAATTCAAACTTGGCAGAAGTCCAGCTAGATAAAGATCTTTACTACATATTAGAAAAAGATCACTTGAAGCAATTGATTGCCCTGTGTCAACATGAGAATATAGTCCCCTCTTAAATCTACTGCAATTTCAACCTGATATTTCTTTTTCCATTTTCCCATAGCTTAATAGATACCTAGGTGTTGACATCATCAACATTTATGCACTGGGAATAGTAATAAATTCCCACTGGGTTGGAAATAGTAATAAATTTGGGTAAGGTGATGAGAAGTTGGCAACGGAAAACAGAATAGGGAAGGGAGAATAGGTCAGGTTATCCCTTCCACGATATGAATAAACGTTACCCCACTTGTCTTGTCAAAGTCCAATCAAGAAACATTTGACAAATATCTAAGGTTAAATAACCTTATATATACTACACCCAAAGATAAAAATATTCACTTTTAGAGTTTACTGGAGGAAAACAGAAGAAAAAATGAAGATGATCCTGTACATAGAATGGGAATATTTCCTGATTAACTGAGTTTATTTTTAAACATTAGGAGATGTACAAATCATAAATGATTTATTAATGCCTTTTAGGATCATATTCAATAGCAAATCTAGTACTTATCTCTAAGATGCTGATGTTTAGATTGTTCGTTCCATAAATTTTTGTCATGCACAGTGTTTCAGGAATGAAAAAATATATGTTGTTTTGTATAGCTACTCCATGAATGTTATTTCCCTTAATTTTTAGGAAAACACATTAGAGTTTAATATTTGCCCTGATAAGCATCTAACTTCAAACCAGTGACTATAACAATGTTATAGCATAGAAAAGTTTTACATTACAGAGCTATCGTGGAAATAATTTAAGATTATCACCATCTGATTAGTAAATCCTCACACATCCAATCGTGGTTCCTGATAGATTACAAGTGCTGTATTAGTGACTTGTGGTCTTCCAGATATTGCTGACCTACAGCTCCCACCATTATTTTCAATTGTCATGCTGGCTGTGGCTCCTTTGAGTTTCAATTTAGATAGATCTGGAGAATTATGGATTCATTATCCCAGTTATCTATAGCAGGGGTCCCCAACCACTGGTCCCTGGACCGGTACCGGTCCGTGGATCATTTTTTACCGGGCCGCAAAGCTTGGCCGCCGCCATCTTGTTTCAACGGCGCTTCCGGGTTTTCGGTTGCTTCCGGGTTTTCGGTTGGAAAGTGCTTCCAGGTTTTAAGTTGGAAAGGCGTTTGGGTGCTCGTGCCTTAGTTTCGTCGCGGGGGGGGGCGGCTTCGAACGAAGAGCCATCCCGATGGCAGTGGAGTCTCGCGTTACTCAGGTACGGTCTGTGGAAGAATAATCGTGAAACCGGTCCCTGATTCAAAAAAGGTTGGGGGCCACTGATCTATAGACCTTCTTGCATCAGAAATAGCTCTTATTTTTAGTATTTGCCTTTGTTCAAGTTTATTGTACCACATAACTCTGGCTTTGGTTATAATTATTAGACTCTACTTTCGAAGCCTTCACTATTGTCTCATTTCCTATTTTTCTGTTGAACCACAGATTACTTCTTTGATACTGACCATCATGCTACCTCGTACTTTTTGGTTTAATGGATTGAATGAATGAATAAACGTGTTGTTTCATAGCAATGTGCTAAATCAAGAAGAAAAAGCAATATTTGGGATCATGTTTATTGGAAAAATAAAGAAACTTAAAGAAACAATATCTTAGCCCAAGACTTAACATCATCTTGGCTTCTTTGAACCAAGCAATAATCTATCTGATGGTCTTTTGGCAAATATATAAAATATTTTTCTTCAGGCATTTAATCTCCATTTCCTCAGGTTTTCCACACTGTACCTTATTTGCTAGCATAAGAAAGAATAATGAACTAAAACTATAAGTAGTAAATAAACTGAAGTTAAACCATGTCTTGGACCCGCTTAGCATCAAGGCTCTTGATATTTTGATCAAAGGTTCAAATGCACAAACTATTGCAGACACTCATTTCTTTTTTCAAAAATTCCTATTTGCCCTGGAGATCAAAGCTTGAGCTAAAGCAAAGAATATATAACAACAATGCTCAAATTGTGATATCAAAATCAGATTAAATTTCATTTACCATGGTGGAGCTTATTTTGAGTAGATTATTTCTAGGATTGAATGGATTCCTTGTATTTGTGATGTGACCTTTTTATTACTATCCTAAAGCATACATGAGTTATACTGTGAATGAGAAGTAACTTCTCTAGAGAAGGCTTTACTTCTGGGAAAGTTGAAAGAAAGAGAAAAAAAGACAATGACAGCAGCAAGGTGGATAGACTCAATTTCAGAGGTTATAGATGCAACATTGGAAGACCCGAAAGACCAGGTTAAAGGCATATTGTCATGGAGAAAATCTATTCAGGGGTCTTCAAACTTGGCAAGTTTAAGACTTGTGGACTTCAACTCCCAGAATTCCTCCTCCAGTCATGTTAGCTCAAGTATTCTGGGAGTTGAAGTCCACAAGTCTTAAACTTGCCAAGTTTGAAGACCCTTGATGTATGTGGTCATGAAGAGTTGACACCAACAGAATGGCACCTGTACATAATCAACCATAAGAGGAATTAAGAACTAACAACTGCAGCTGTTTCTTTCCCTGCACGTGGGCAAAAGGTTATTCATGTAGACAATGGATCTTCTGAAGGTTTGTAACATCTGCTCTGCTCATCCTTGACATTCTCTAGAGGTGCAGGATGGACAGCCATACTGAGTGTATCTGCTTTGCACAATCCTGAGAGAGGTTGTATGAGTATAAAGTACACAACATATGACAAAAATTTTGAAAACCTATGGCTAAGGTGACACAACTTGCAAAATTCAACCCCAGATACAAACAACATTGTTTGTTTCACCAGCTTGACTAGTTTTTTCACACTTCTGCTAATGCAATGCATCAGCCACACAGAAAGCACCTGTAGTAACTTGCCTGATTTTTCAACTGATAAGGAATAGATTTGTGAGAAAACAGCAAAGAAGATTCCTGTGAATTGGTGGCCAATTCTTTTTGGTAGCTGAGAACATTTAGTAGTAAAACTAGAGAGTTATTTAAGTTACGTGCAACTTTCAGTTTCAATTATGACTGGTTTCCTAATAAGCAGCCGCAGAATGCTAACCACCTTGAGAGAAAAAGAGGAACTAAATTGGCCCTGCATCCCTTCTCCTTCCAAGTAATGTAACTAGGGCAATATATAAAACAACAAAACTCCCCAAGTCCTGATTTTCCCCAACTAATTCTCAGTCAATCTGTTGAAAGAGAATTCGGTTTTGAAATTATTTCAGAAGAGAAGAAAATTCAAAGATACATGTTATACCTGCACTAGATAGCCAAGGAGTGTTTGATAACTAGATAGCCAAGGAGTGCTTGTGGAAGTCCTGTTTTTCATGATACAATTATCTCTTCAGAGGTCTGCACTCGTTCCTTGTTTCCAAACCTTCCATTAAATTTCAAGGGAAAGCATTATAAAAGAACTCTTTCTGTGATCCCCTCTCTTCTTCCAGACTGGAAATGAAAGCCAATCAGAAAGGCTTCAGGAGGATATGTGGCAAAATAATGATATAGCAACCCCATCCCTACTCTAAGCAGAAAGTTCAAAAGCACTGTAAAGAGAACTCTGAAAGAAATTCTGAAGCACTCAAAAGTAGAAAAACAGGAACCTCTTTCTCATTAGAAAACTTTTGAGAATTGCTAGGTCCATTTCAATACATGATTACTTTTATGGGTGAGTGCAGGGGTCCCCAAACTTGGCAACTTTAAGACTTGTGGACTTTCAATCCCAGAATTCTCCAGCCAACTGGGAGTTGAAGTCCACAAGTCTTTTTAAAGTTGCCAAATTTGGAGACCTCTGGATGAGTAGCTTCAAAGTTTTTGAGATATCCCCTATAACAGTGGCCCCCAACCCTTTTTGTGCCATGGCCTGGTACCGGCATCACAAAATGATCCGCGGCCCGGTACCGGCATCAGCACGCATGACAAGGCAAGGCGAGCCGAGCGACTGGCCAGCCAGCCGTCCCCCTCTTCTCCCGCCACCTTCAACTCCTCCTTTGTACCTTTGTCGATGGGCTTCGCTTCGGGACGGTCGCTGGGCTCGCCTTGCCTTGGGTGCTGAAAGAATCCTCGCGCCTTAGTTTCGTTCAAGCCCCCTTCGATGAAACTAAGGCGCGAGGATTCCTTCAGGACCCAAACGCCGCTTTCCAACCGGAAAAGCTCACCCGGAAGCACTTTCTCATCAAACAAGATGGCGGCGCCCAGCAAACCGGCGGCCCGGTAGGAAATGTTCCATAGACCGGAGGTTGGGGACCCCTGCCCTATAAGAAGTAGGATGGAAGCAAAAGCTCCAGCAATCTTGGCAAAGGCAAACTTCCCTTAATTCTCAATTCTATTTGCCAGTCCTGGCAATGGTTCACAGTCAGCATATCTTGCAAACGTTCTGTTAGCAGGAGGAAAAGCAAATTTGGTGTCATTGTCCTGGGCTTCAGAACAGGCAAAATTAGCCAGAGAAAACTTCTGTTTCTCCTAAAGCTCAGCACAACATGAGGAAAGCAGACAAGGCAATTTTTTGTTATGTCAACTTTCATTTCAAAACAAAGCATACTCTCCTTTTGTTGTCTTACAACAAAGATTCTTGCAATGTCAGATATTTGTTCCGTTGCTGTATTATTCTGTCCCCAGAACAAGGGCCACTGGTAACCAGAAATTATGACTTGCTCAGTGAGACAAATAGTAATTTGTGGAGCCTGTTTTGTCTGGCACAGTAGCAACAGTGAAGGGCAAATCCGGATCAAATGCCTGAGCAGTGCCAGAACTACAGAGCCAAAAGCAAGACTAAATGTCTCTCCCCCTATTATACTGTGCCTCATTACAAAGGTAATGTTGTTCTCAGAAAAAAGCAATAAGGGACATTAGCTACCTCCAGTAACAGTCTCAAAATGTTCAGCTCAACCCATTAAACCCAGCCTACTTCATCCCCAGGCCCTCTCTCTAATCTGCCAAGCATGGAAACACAGCATCAAGATATTACCGTGCCTATGCAGGGTGAGGCCCAAATATTTTATTCCACTGCAGCCTGCCAAAATATGAAACAAGGCCAATACCCACAATCAGGCCTTTGGCAGAAATCACCCTTTACCTTGGATTACTGAAATGCAGCTTGCTGCCCTTTACCTGTGATGGATCCCAAACCCCATTATCCCTGGCCAAAACGGCATTACTTGTTGGGAACAATGGGTAGCGTAGTCTGATAGAATGCTTTACCTTATGGAAAACTGTTTGGGATCTTAATTTTTTTGTGGGCTGCACAAACAATATCCGGCAGAAACAATATAAGAGCTGTGGTGGCAGAGATTAGAATATAGTATTAGAATATAGCACTGCAGGCTAACTAGTTGCTCACTCCAGGAGTTCGATTCTGAGGGGCTTAAAGTTGATTCAGGCCTTCCATCCTTCCGAGGTCGGTAAAACGAGGACCCAGATTGTTGGGGGCAATATGTCGACTCTGTAAACCGCTTAGATAGGGTTGTAAAGGACTGTGAAGCGGTATATAAGTCTAAGCGCTATTACTAGTGCTATTCTGAAAGGGGGAAGACATTCTTAAAGAGGCCGCCCCCTTATCCCAAATCCCTTCCAACTTGTCCCGCTTCTTCTGGGCAACTTGGAAGCCCTTCATGCAGCCCCAGACTCAACGCCAGGGCTCGGCTGTCCACTATCTATTATCCCATCCTCCTGTGCTTGCTGCCCCATGAAAGGTGGTTTTCCTCCGAGGGCTTGTCAGGGCAGGCGCTCCGAGCCGTGTTTTTGCAAACTTCTGCCCCGGGAAGAACTTCCCCCCGCTAAGTCCCTTCTCTTTCCTAGCCTTGGATGTGGCCGCCACAAGCGCAAGCGGGACAAGCGGGTTTAAGCGCAACTAGAAAGTAAAGGGCGGGACGTGGGGGGGGGGACGGACGACTTTCCACAAGCTGCACGACACTTCCGAGTCTCCCGGGGCTGGTGTGAATGGAAGGAAAGCGGGACAGCGAGAGGTGCCTCTCTCTCTCTTCATACGGCGAAGTGAACCCGCCCTTATAACGCCCCCGGCGCCCCAACGGGGAAAGCGGAGGGCCGCCGGGCTCGCCGGGAGCAGCCGGCAGAGGCTCCCCCTGTAGGTGCGCCTGTACCTTGCTGAACACTTCCAGGTCCTCGTCGTCGTCGAACTCCAGCAGCTCCGGGGAGCAGGGAGGCAGCTGAGGTGGCGGCGGCGGCCGCGCTGAGTCCGCGAGGGGCGCTGGCGGTTCGGCGAGGGTCGGAGCTGCCGTGGCCTGGCCGCCAGGGGGAGGGGAGGAGACCGGCCACGGCGCCTGCGAAGCGCCCCGCTCGCCCTCCATCCTTCCCCGGTTTCTCTCTCTGTGTGCTTGTATGTGTGTATGCGCGCCGGGGCGCCCTGCTTAGGAGGCGGACGATCCCGGGTTTGCGCTCCTCCTCTCCGGCACGGTAATTGGTCAGCGGAGCTCTCGGCCGCCCCTTTGCTCGCACTGCGCAGGGGCGGAGAGGGACGGAGGAAAGGCGGCGAGCGGGGAGTCTTCCTGGGCGACCCCGGCCTTGGTTTGGGTGCCTAGATTTAATATAGGTGTTGTTCCTCTCTCCACCTCCATCCTGGGAATATGAAAGGCAGGAGAGGGGAGGAGAGCAGACGCCCCCCCGCCCCCCGAAACAGCTCTCGGCTACTAAGGCTGCCTCAGTTCCTCCCTCGGGCAAGCCTTGCAACAGGTGCGGGGGATGTGTGTGTAGGGGAGGGATGGGGAGGCATTTGGACATACAGGTAGTCCTCAATTTAGGACCACAATTGAGCCCCAAGTTTATGTTAAGTGAAAAATTTATCATGTGAACTTTGCCCTATTTTCTTGCCCCGTTTCTTAAGCGAATCACTGCAGTTCTTGGAATTAGTAACACGGTTTGTTAAGTGAATCTGGTTTCCCCATTGACTTTGTGTGTGTGTGTGTGTGTTTGGAGTCCTCCATTTCGGACCACAATTAAGCCCTGAATTTATGTTGCTGAGTGAGACATTTATCACTTAGTGAGCTTTGCCCCATTTTACAACTTTTCTTGCCACCCACCTTTGTTAAGTGAATCACTGCAGTTCTTAAATTAGTAACACGGTTTGTTAAGTGAATCTGGTTTCCCCATTGACTTTGCTTCTCAAAAGGTCGCAAAAGGGCATCACACGACCCCGGGAAGCTGCCACTATCATAAATGTGAGTCGGTTGTCAAGCAGGCCAAATGTAAATCATGTTATCATTGGGGCTGCTGCAACAGTCATGAGTGTGAAAAATGATCCTAAGTCACGTTTTTAGTGCCGCTGTAATTTCGAATGGTCGCTAACTGTTGTAAATCAAGGATTACAGATAACAGATAATCAGAGTTGGAAGGGACCTTGTAGGTCATCTAGTCCAACCCCCTGCCCAAGCGGGAGACCCTACACCATTTCTGACAAATGGCAGTCCAATCTCTTCTTGAAGGTCTCAAGTGATGGCGCTCCCATAACTTCTGAGGGCAAGCTGTTCCATTGGTTGATTGTTCTCACTGTCAAAAAGTTTATCCTCGTTTCCAGGTTAAATCTCTCCTTGTTCAGTTTCCATCCATTATTCCTTGTCTGGCGTACAGGCACTTTAGAAAATAGCTTGACCCCCTCCTCTCTGTGGCAGCCTCTCAAATATTGGAAGACTGCTATCATGTCTCCTGTGTACTCTGTGGCTTCTGTAGCAAGGAGGGTCATAAAATGAGACACTTAACAAATATTTCTCTTAACTACAGAAATTTTGGTCAGTTGTCGAGGACTACCTGTACCTGGCTTGGAGAGCAATTCAGAGTAATCCCTTGAAAATGATGCTGGTAGGTTGAAAACGTTTGAACAGGTGCAACTTTGCTCGCCAAAGCAAAATAAGCCAACTCAGGGGCTCCCATGCTTAGGTGTGCAGCGAGAGTATTGTGGTATAGAACGTCCTCAACTTAACAACAATTCTTTTAGTGACCGTTCAAAGATACAACAACACTGAAAAAGGTGACTTGTGACCAGTTTTCACACAGCATCCCCACGGTCACATGACCAAAATTCAAACACTTGGCAACTGACTCATATTTATGACGACTGCAGTGTCCCGGGGTCATGTGATCAGTTTTTGCAACCATCTAATGAGCAAAGTCAATGGGGGAGCCAGATGTCACAACAGTGTTACTAATTGAACAACTGCAGTGATTCACTTAACTGTGACAAGAAAGGTCGTAAAATGGGGCAAAATTCACTTAAAAACTGTTTCCAATAGCAACAGAAATATTGGGCTTAATTGTGATCGTAAGTCAAGGACTACCTATATAGGTAGCTTCAGATGTAGTTCCACCTAGTGTTTAACATAGGGTTTCAATAAAGAGACGCTTGTTGATTTGTCTACCAATCTCTTCCTTACGTATTGGCATTTTGCATCAAATTTCCACAATAATAATAATAATCTTTGCTTGATGAAATTCAAACCAAGTTCTCCCAGGTCAGTTTGCAATGCATTTTGTTGTTGTTGTTAGTTCACAACCCCATGGACAACGTTCCTCCAGGCCTTCCTGTCCTCTGCCATCTTCTGGAGCCCATTTAAGCTCACGCCTACTGCTCCAGTGACTCCATCCAGCCACCTCATTCTCTGTCGTCCTTTTCTTTTATTGCCCTCAATCTTTCCCAGCATTAGGATCTTCTCCAGTGAGTCCTTCCTTCTCGTTAGGTGGCCAAAATATTTAAGTTTCATCTTCAGGATTTCAATGCATTTAAACCCCCAGATTAAACTCACCCATAGCACTTAAATGACCAAAAAAAAAAAAAAAAATGAAATAGTTAAGCAGTTTCTCAGCAGCATATACGTCTTAATGTGATAAGTTAATAATGTTTAAGGAAACAGAAGTCTTTGTCCAAGAAGAAAGCAGAACTATTCTGAGGCATTTCTCATTAGTAAGGGGTGGGGGCTGTTACTGAAAAAGGCTACCTAGTCCCTCATGTTATGGCCACCCAAGCAGGTCTTCCACTGATTGTTTTTAGGGTACAGAGAGGAACATAAAGTCAGTTAGGTGAGATGGGCAGTGTAGAAATGTAATGAAGAAAAATAAACTAAATTTTTTAAAAAAGGATGAGGCACTCCTTTCTATACTGCGAGTCCCACCCGATGGTTTTCAGCAAAATCTCTAATCAAATCAAGTAAAGGCTTTAATATTATTTAATGGTTGTTCTTCCTTAAGTGCCAAACTCAGTGTGCCACTCCAGCTCTTTTAATGTGCCTCACATTGATGTTAATGGCTGCAACTATTTCCTTCACAACCATTTCAGTCGTAAAACCTCAGATGCTTAGCTAAGTCAGGGTGTGATCTGAACAAGAGAGATTAGATCAGACATACAGAGAATCTTCTATCAGGGTATCTGTGATCTCCGAGTATTAGCTGGCTATTACAACATTTTTTTCATCTCTTATAATCTACCTACTATTTCATCATTCCATACAATCGGTGTCGGGTTGAAACAGAATCTTCATTTGCATTCCCATTGTAGACAAATCAGTTTAATTTGTCCTTGTTATGAAACAATAATTACTTGTACTGTAGGAAAAAAATATCTGGAATAGATATTTTTGGACCTCAGGGAACACCAAACTCATAATTTTAAATCCCGGGGACCACTAATATGAATTTTGACTGACGGTGGCTTGCTGATGTTGGTGGGAGAGAGAGAGAGAGAGAGAGAGAGAGAGATCTGATCTAGCCTCTCTCTCTCTCTCTCTCTCTCACACACACACACACATACACACACATACACAAACACAGAGAGACGGGTGGAATTCAGATTTCTTAACAATCGGTTCTGTGGGTGTGGCCTAATATGTGGGTGTGGTTTGGTGGTCATGTGACTAGGCATGGTTTGTATGTAAATATAAATATTTATGTAAATATTGAATTTTTTATTAAAAAACAACAACTTTTACCCAAAATCAGGCAAAGCAGGCAGGCAGTTGCTCACAGAATCAGATTCACTCAGAGATCTATCTTTCTGCCATTGGCTACCTGAGTCTGTCACATAAAATTTGCTTGCAAGCAAACCCATAAAATTAGCTAGCAAGCAAACTCACAAAATTAACTCACAACACACCATGTATGTAAATATTGATTTTTTTATGAAAAAAGAGCAACTTTTACCCAAAATCAGGCAGAATGGGCAGGCAGATTGAGTTGCTCACAAAATCACAGATTCACTTAGAGATCTATCTACCTGCAATTTGCTAGCTGAGTCTGCACTGAAAATAGAAGCTTCAGTCCTAAGGAAGCTTCAGCTCTGCTTTTAGATTAGCTACAAAGCAAGAAATCCAGATTTCCTGCTTTCTAGCTAATCTAAATCTCCTGGCACAGCAGAACAGCTGATGGTCGGGGGAAAAAAAGGAAAAACAGCAACTTAGTAGGCAAGTTTGCCAGATAAGGAGTGAGTGGGCAGGGAGGGTTCCCGCGGGCCATGTGGGTGGCGCAGCCTTGTGTTCCTGCTCAGCCGGGATTAATTGCTTTGGGGGGGGGGGGGTGCTCTGGGGTGACATTTCTCTGCGGACCACCAAAATTTTCTCGCGGACCACCAGTGGGCCACGGATCACCGGTTGGCGACCACTGATCTATGTGACCCCTTATGATACAATGGTAAGAAGATTGAACTAAAGTTCAGGAGATGTAGCCTAAAATCCGCTCACTCAAATTTACCAGGTGACTTTAAACAAGTTGCTATTGTTGTCCCTTCTGACCTATTTCACAAAGTTGCTATTCTGGAGAACAAATGGAGGAAAAAATGCTATGGCTACTGTCTTCAGCTTTTGGAGGAAAAGCAAAATATACAATCATCATGATTTATAATATTTCTCGATTTCTTCTGAAGTTTCTGAGGATTTGTTTTTACGATGTAAACAAAGAGGTTTTTTAAATTGAATTTGGGGTGTGTGTGTATAAATACAACAACAACAACAAAAATCCAACAAATGAATATATACAATTAAGTCTAGGTTTTATTTTAATTTCTGTGTAATCTTTTCATATAGTTCATTCCGGATACCAGATAGGGAGATTATTTTCCTGGCCACTGCCTGCTTTTGGCAAGCATGTCAGACTTATCACATTAAAGACTTGCTTTCCCTGTTTCTGTATCAGAGGTGGTATTCAGCAGGTTCTGACCAGTTCTGGAGAACTGGTAGCAGAAATTTTGAGTAGTTTGGAGAACTGGTGGTAACCTTCCCTCAGGAGTGGGGACGGAATGGAGAGTTTACACTATCCTTTCCCTCAGTGGTGGGATTCAAAAATTTTTACTACCAATTCTGTGGGCATGACTTGGTGGGCAGGGCGTGGCTTGGTGGGCGTGGCAGGGGAAGAATACTGTAAAATCTCCATTCCCTCCCCACTCCTGGGGGAAGGTTACCACTGGTTCTCAGAACTACTCAAAATTGCCACTACCGGTTCTTCAGAACTGGTCAGAACCTGCTGAATATCACCTCTGCTTTCCCTGCCTTGCCTACCAAGCTACACCCACCAAGGTCTGCCATGCCCACCAAGCCACACCCACAGAACCAGTAGTAAACATTTTTGAATCCCACCACTGCCTGCCACGCCCACCAAGCCACGCCCACAGAACCGGTAGTAAAAAAAGTTTGAATCTCACCACTGTTCTGTATGATGGGCTAAAAATTAAAAAAAAAAACCACAACACCACCGATTTTTGCTTTGTGGGAATGCCTGACACTGAAGAGCTCATCCTTAGCTTATGCTTTCTGTGGCATGTTTGAATAAACAAACATCTGTCCTATCAGGTTTAAATTTATAACAGTATCAGCATAATGGCCAGCACAGGCTATCCAGTTCCCCACAAGTATTGCACATTCATTTTAAAAGCAGTGGCACTTATGTAACTGCTAGTGCTGAGTAGGGTTATTTATTTCTTCGTATTTCTGGCAGGATTGTTGTTTTTTGATGTAACTGGCCTCATACTTTGAGTGCTCTGCCAAATATGATCCATAATACCACTCTGGAAAGATCAGAGAGAAGGGAACACTTGAACCGAATCCAGCACTTATTTTATTCCAAACACAGATGACAATAAAAGCAGTGCAAATGTACTTTTAGGTTGTTAAGTCAGGCCCCTTCCATGTGGCTCTTTTCCCTTTCACAGATTGGGCAAGAATCTTCAACATTCCATCTCATTTTAATTGAAGATTTTGTCAAGTTAAGCTCAGTTCTTTGATCACATGGGTACATCCGCATTGTGTACTTGGCAACCATATAGGAATGCTTTACCCCTGCTGGCTTCCTATCGGCCTGGCCTTTCCTGATGGTTTCCCTTTCAAGTAATAAGCAGATGGTTTAAAAGACTCTACTGCCTAACAATCTTTTAAATGCTACTGAATTGACCTGGAATTAAGTCCATTGGGGTATGTAAAGATTCATCTCTCTGCCACCAGAGGGTTTATGCGGAAATTGTGATTGGGAGTCCAAGTTAGAATTGGTGGGGTGGTGGTGGAAATATGTCACAATAAAATATATAGAAAATGCTATATATTTAAAGAAAATGCTTTACAAAATCACCAAGCTCTTATTTTAACAAAAATATAGTCCGTGATATTGTTTCCCTAGCTATTCATTGGCCACACCAATGGAATCTTACATAATCACAAGTTATGTTGCTTAACATCTGGATGGAACAATTGAGTGAATTGTAGTGTTTTAAAAATCACCAATTTGTACATTTATTTTTGTGATGCTTTTGCTATTCCTGTACAAATGATTTCAGAAAAAGAATTGAAAAGGGGAAAAAAAAAAAACAATAACAAGCATTTATAGCCCAAGAGATTTAGGATAAACTCTGTATTTCTTACTGAAGAAAAGACAAAACACTTTCCCCAACAATTTCACATTCACTTGTTTCTGGCAATTTATATTAACTAGAAATATATGTGGACATTTAACCTGTCAGTTCTTATTTCAATCACTTTTAACTCAGTAACCCAAGGATCAACTGTTTTCTAACTGCACGGTCCCACTCCCAGCAAAGCAAAACCATTTCAGAAAGCACATTTTTTTCCTGATTGTTGAAATAAAATATTGCGGGTGATTCATGCAAACTGATTTTTGGGCCATCCCTACATTTTCTATTTTGTAGTTTGCAAACTGTACATGAAATAACTTATGCACAAACATTTTTGGTATGATTTTTGGCATGTTTCCCAACAGCGAATGTATATATATTACTGATAGCTAATCTATGTTCGAATGGGTCTTTCAAATGACTATAGACTCCATTAACTTTACTTCATGTTTCCCACAGAAATGCTACCCATTCACCATTCATCCATTCATCCAGTCAACCTGGTAGAATGTGGAATTTACAGGGAAATATTCCTATTTCAAAAGCAAAGCGTGATGAACAGCACCAGAAGAAAGGATGCTTCCTTAAATGGCTGTATAATTACCGGTAGTCGTTGAATTACAATCATTGGTTTAGCAAACATTCAAAATGATAACGACCTGAAAAAAGTGACTTATGACTGGTCCTCACATTTACAGCTGTTGCAACATCCTCACAGTCGTATGATCAAAATTCAGGCTCTTGGCAACCAACAGGCATCACAATGGTTGCAGTGTCATGTGACTGCCAATTTGCAACCTTCCCAGCCAGTTTTTGACAAACAAAGTCAATGGGGGAAGCTAAATTGCCTTAACAACTGTGTGGTTCACTTTAACAACCAGAGTGATTGGCTTGAGTGTAGCCATTTCTCAACCAAATGCTTGTAAAATCTGGTGCTGAACATTGCTGCCTTACTTAGCAATAGAAATTTTGATCTCAGTTGTGGTCGTAATTCAAGGACTGCCTGTATAGTGTTAACTATTGGAATAAGTGATGGCTGTATAATCAGCCTAAAACTCCTAATTAATGGAGGATTTCTTTGTGAGTTTCTTTTTTAAACTGAGATCTTTAAATCCATTTATAAAATCTCTTGTTATTGCCATTTATCTCAGCACGCATGCAGAGAGAGAGAGAGAGAGAGAGAGAGAGAGTTTCCCATCTACTTTCAAAGAAAGGAATGAGAGAAAGGGCATGCTTTTTTAGAGTCCTATGAATCCCACAACACTTGGAGAAGTCTGAAACCTGAGAACTACAGCATTTCCCAAACTTACCCTAACTATTAGTTTATAGTGAAGCTCATGGTGTTCCAATTCCATTCATTTCCCACTCATTTATCTTAAACTCAGTGGCAGCACTAAAGAACAGGGAGGGACAATGAATCTATTTCTTTGTTCGCTGCCTGAGAAGAAAACAGAACTGCTCAGCACAGCTATTTTTTAAACAGCCTTGATCTTGCAAACCCATTTCTAGAGAATCCTGCTAGTGGGAGGGAAGTGGGAGAGAAACTGAGTGGAGTTATCAGGACACAGAATAATAGGAAAATTTCATCTAATTTTTGTGCAGGTGTTGCATTTTTTTTTCCAAATAGAAAATGGTGAAGAGTTTTCCGGGTTTTTTAACAAAAGGGAAAGAAGAATGGTGGATAGGTGAACTAAAACAACTAGTTCACAATTATTTTGAATGCTTTGTGTGCACCATATAAAAACTGTCATGTAAAAAAAAAAACTTTATATCTCTCTCGTAAAGGTTGATATTTACAATTTGTAAATTCTTTCTAGACTGAGAGTTTATAAAGAAGTTCAGGATTTTTCCACCGTAATTTGTTAGTATTAAACTTTCCTTTGTAATGTTGGGAGAAATATCCATCTGGTCCAGTTCCAAGCCGAGAGAAAGGCACTGGAGACAAAATGGAGGCTGATTGGAAAGAGGGTCCATTTATTGATGAAGCAGAACCACCAAGCACGTGTGATTCTGGGTAGCTGACCACATGGAATTGAGAGTGAGGGTTTTTTTTTTATACCTTCTCTTGAGCTTTGCACTTGAACTTCCTGTTCCTATGCAAGAACATACTGTATATTCTATTGGCTGTTGTCAGACTTCCATGGTGCCATGTACAAATCCTAGGAGTTTGTCTGAGCTAGGCTCAGTTGAAGTTTGGCTGATGCAATGAAGGGGCTTGTTGGGCAAGTCCTATTGTGGCTGAGGGCTAATCCTACCTTTGTTCAGACCTTGCTGCAGGGAATTTTTGCCTATGAATAAAGCTACATATCTCTTTATCTCTTAAGTGCTGACATCTGCTGTAGGCTATTAAGGAAGGTGGAGGCTGCTTTCCAAGAGCATGTTTCTCCATTTCTCACCCAGGCAAATATAATATTCTGCCTTTTTAATATTTCTCAAAATATTTCATTCTTCTAGGAGTGGGGTAGATGCTAACTTTCTACAGTAAGAAGTATTTTTAGTGTCATTGTTTGTTTTGTGCTGATTGCCATAAAAGTGCTTCAAAGTTTTTCTTTTCTTCTACATTTGAACTTTTGAATTTTCAGTTTCAAAATCACTGCAACCTTGACGGCTATGATAAAACAAATCTAAAGTGCGCATTAAGACATTACATTTTCAAGACTGTGGAGCCAATATTATTTTCTTCTTCCTCCCAGCAAGAACTACGGCAAAAACCATACCCTTTAAAAAGAAATCGCAAGGCAATAATCAAGCCAGATCCACCACTTCTTCAAAAGTTAATCCTGAAAACTAACTTGATCTGACCCTCCTGCCTGATGTTCTTCTACACAATAAATGGCCCTTTCATTTATTTCTTTATGGTTAAGAAGATGACCATTGATAAACTTCTGAAAGGTTGTTTCACAAGGTCTTGCAATCTTGACTGATTGCAATGTTCATTCGGGAACTTGCTTTCACTTCTTTTTCTCTCTTAACTTTTCTCTCTCTCTCTCTCTTAACTTTAGTCTTTGAAGCTATAAAGCTAAGAGCCTTTTTTAAAAATCAAGGACAAGCACCAGCAAAACTTTAACTTGGCAAACTTCCCTAATGTATTTCTAGTAGGCTTTGTGTATTGAGATGCAGTTAATGATGGACATTGGGGCTTGCCAGCAGCTGACTTCCTTTGATCGCAAGATTTAGAACAAAAGTGGCTGTATTCTATCTATATGGGTTGTATAATTAATTTTGGAAATAGCATCTACCTCCCAGAGTAGTTTCAGTACTTTCGCTGTCAAGAATTAATAGAAGACTCTAAAGTTCAAAAAGAGAATGATGACCTATATCCAATCTAAAATCATATATTCTTTTACTTTATATTAAGTCTCATTACTTCAATGATATTTCTGAGAAAGTGTACAGATAAGACTGAAAAAAAGTCTTATATTGCAAGTCCAATATAAGCAGACTAAGATGGCCTCAAAAGCCATTTAAAAATACAGCTTTCTTATTTGATACATGCTTATTCAGTAACAAAGGACTGTGTGTTCATTGAAGATTTTATTCTCAAGTAAATATGCAAAGGATTCCAGTTATAATCAATGCAACCATTTTATCAAGCTATCCCTCTGCAATGTAGATTTGACTTGTCAGAAACGAACAACTGGTTGGAGATAGGAAGAATTAGCCACTTTATTGCTCATGCCTAATTTCACAGGAATCTTCCCAGTCTGCACTGGGTCAGACTAGATAAGGTTCAATGGCATTCAAGAGGGATCAGACCTTGCCATCTCATGCCTACATAATAACTGATTCCCTTCTTGACTCCTCCTCCGACTTGATCAGTCTCTCTCTAACATCAACTGATCTATTTCTGATTACTTTTAATTGCTCAAAAAAGCCCAAGTGGGATTCAAATTTTTTATTTAACTTCTAGTATCTAAATGCACAAACTTAGCTGCCAGACAAAAAAACATTTGTCACTTGTTTTCCTTCTAGGTCACGCCAGAATTAAGCAATTAGTTAATTAATTAAAGTAGTTATTTTATTTATTTATTTATTTCATTTGTCAAACAAATAACAAAATAACAAGTATAGGTATGGACATAAACATGAACAAAGGAAGTAAATGCAGATAAATGGGGACAGTAAGACTTTAATTAATTAAAGTTAATTAAGTAGTTAAGCAATCTTTCGCTGACAATAAAACTATAAACTGAAATATAATATGAAGCAGAAATGGAGAATGACATGATTTTTACTGAATTTCATCCCCATTTCTGTTGCTTTATTAGATGAAGATATCAGGTATACTTTTATCAAAGTAATAGATGAAATTATAACAAAATTACAAACTCTGAGGTTTATTTTAATTTTATGTTTCCCCTCTGCTCAGTGAGTGCTAGAGGCAATATACAAGTGAAGCAATGAAAAGCCCTTAGTATACCAACAAGCTTATCTTTAAAACCCTCACAATACAATTTCAATAATATTGGAAAATAACAAAGAAAAAAACTGAGCTTTTTTGTTAATATCATCGATTTTATATCACCAAATTCAAGAGTGTAATATTGATCTTTGTCATATGTCTGATCATAGCACAATTACTTAAAAAATATCAATAAGTTGTTATTTTAATGTTATTTTACTGAATGAAAGAATGTGTGCAATAAAGGCCAGGTAGAGATTGCACAATATTTTGATTTGAATACAGAAACACCAAATGCCTGAATGTTTGAATGGGAAGCATATTAAACATATATTCAAGATAGAATTATTGCTTTTGCATCATACAAAAATAAAATTAAAAATAAAATGGACAATAATTTGAAATCATGACCAGTTTAATAAAGAAAAGGCAAGCCAAACATCTTGGGGTTTAGGGGCATGGAATTGCGTTGCTACTGAAAAGGCCCTATCATAATCTCTCTTCTCTAAGAGGTGATATTTATAAGAGGTTGTCTGGTACTGAAAACACATTTTAAGAATGTTCATTAAAAATACTTGTATACAGGCCACATTTCCCTCCTTTTCTATTTATTTTTTATATATGCATCCTGTTTTTCTTCCAGAAGCCAAGGCCAAAGTGTATGTGTTATTTTATGCAGTAACAATCTGTGGGTAGATTAGACCAGGGGTCACCAACCTTTCGAATCTCAGGGACCACTAAATTCATAATTTTAAATCCCACAAACCACTAATATGATCTGCCTACTGACCGGCTGGGTGGGCGTGGCAAGGTGGTCATGTGACTGGGTGGGCATGGCCAACTTGATGTCACTCATGTCAAGGGGCACCTTGCCGACCTCTACTCTCCCCTCAGCGCCCAGCCACTTCTCACCTGCCTGCCCGGGCTCCTTAGGGCCCCAACAGGAAGCAGTTGTTGGAGCTAAGTAGCCACCATGAGAAAGAGTTGGCAAAACAGCTGGCTTACTTCAAATTAGATCTGACAGAGAAGGAGGCTCAGCAGAAGCACCTCACTGAGGACTACAAACATAGGCTTTCCAAGCAGAGGGAAAACCTGTGTGGGAGTGCAAGGCCAGGTACTGGCGCCTGGAGGCTCAGTGGGCTGAGATAGCCAACCAGTTCCAGGCCGTGATGTAGTCCCACTGGAACAAGGCCCTCAGCGGCACTTCTCTCCAGCCTTTGCTCAAAGTCCTGTACCAGGAGGCTGAAGCAGACCCCAAGTCAGAATTTCTGCCCCTCTCCGACCTGCACAAAAAGACCCTGAAGGAGGAGACTCTCTGCAGCAACATAAACATTCATTGCTCATATCCGGCCCAGGGGCTGTAGTTTGAGGACCCCTGATTTAGTGCAATATAAAAAATGCAAATAATTTTTTTGCGGACCACCAAAATTCTGTCACAGACCACCAGTGGTCCATGGACTACCAGTTGGTGACCACTGGATTAGACTGAGCCCATCCTCATTAGAAATTTACATCATTTCCAGAATGACCAGGCAATCTCCTGGGAACATTATTCCACTGTTTTCCATACCACAAAGGAGGAGAAGGAAGCAGGTGAGAACAATTTATCCTTGAATACATACATGATTTGTTATTTCTCAGAATCACTTCTTCTGCCATCTTCTGCCTGACTCTGCTGGGAAAGTTAAACTTAGACAAGGAAAATATTGCTATCGGTATTGCTATAAGTCAAGGGTCTTCAAACTTGGCAAGTTTAAGACTTGTGGACCTCAACTCCCAGAATTCCTGAGCTAACATGACTGGAGGAGGAATTCTGGGAGTTGAAGTCCACAAGTCTTAAAGCTGTCAAGTTTGAAGACCCCTGCATATAAGTGATATAAGTGATTGAATAGATTTGTATTGGGATGCGTTCTATTGTAATGTAAATTCTGTTGGCCGAGAGGATTTAAAATTAAGGGTATTACTGTTCATCACAGCAAGCTCTCAAAATGACTTATTAAAAAGACAAAACCAATTCATCCCCATGTTTCTCAGAGAAGAGGGGGACAAGTCTTTTCTCCAAAGCTCCTGAGGGAAGGACAAGAAGTAACAGATGGAAACTTATCAAAGAAAGATCCAACTAAGGAGAAATTTCAGCGAGTACAGTTAATTAGTAAAACAGCTTCCCTCCAAAGTTGTGAGTGCTCTATCACTGGCTGTTTTTAAGAAGAGATTGGACAGCCACTTATCCAGAATGGTGTAGAGCAGGGGTCTCCAACCTTGGCAACTTTAAGACTTGTGGACTTCAACTCCCAGAGTTCCAAATAACCAGGAATGGGTCTGTTTTTATGACTGTGTTTCTGGCCTGTGAGGTTCAAGACTACAAGTAGCAATTCAGTGAGGTAAGTTTAGATTCTGGGTTTAACTGCTGAAAGAAAGGTGCTTGGTTTAGAGAGTAATATGTACTAATTGGCTTATTTTAAAAACAGAGAAAGCCAGCTCTGCTGATTATTCTACTGAACACCCTGGATATTTGCCTTAAAAACACTTATGTTCTGGCATAGGTGACTGTAAATAATTTGGCTGGAGTTCCTCTACTGTCCCTGGTTTGGGAGATAGGCTGTAGCACAATGAAAGTATCCACTCCACATCTATCCTAGTTTGTATCCTGATGTCTTCATTTCAGTTGTTTGCCTGAAAGAACAGCTGAAAAAGTTGCAGTGTTGGAGATCCTGCTCCAGCTGGTATCAGAATTGAATCCTAGTCAAATAAAATGTTTTTGGGGTGGACTTGCCCTCTCCAAGTGATAAGTCAGGGTGAAAGATGTGGTCTAGATCTGTGTCCCACTGTGAACAAAAACGAGAAAAGTGTGAAAGTGTTCAATCCAGAGTAACTTGCTTGAGCTAATCTCAGTGTGGTTTAGTCCCTCGTGTGAATGTATCCCTTGACTATTCACAACATTAAAGGAGGAACAGAAATAAATGATGGAGCTAATAGCTTCTCATTGATTTTTTTTTAATGATGAGTGAGTTTATTACACAGAAGAAATGCATTCAGTGCTTTTCTTCTATTATAGTAAGTAAGAGTAATCATTTATTAATCACTGGTCTCTTCATCTATGAAGGAAGGTATTAAAAGCTGATGTGATTGGAAAACAGAAAGTCCTCTGAATTTTGAACTTGAGGTACAGATTTGATCATATATTCTTCATTTCATCCTCCCTATGCATCTGCTAATTAAGTTCTTAGCTACCATCTTAATTTGACCTGGCTTTACCTTGACTGGAATGCAGCAACTAATTTATACAACCAGCAGAAGGAAGGCATATGTTTTTTTCCTTGGATTGTATTGCCACAAACTGATTGACTGATGGCATGAACAAGATGCTAGTATCTTAAAAGGGAAGACATGCCTTATTTTATGCTACTGGATAAAATAAAGTCTGCCTCAAATCAAGCTCTGGACACAAACAAGCAAAATTATAAGGTGATTTCCCATTGTCTGTTCCTGGATGCTTTTCAAGGTCCCAATCCAGCCAAAAACTAAATGGAGTCCCCTAAAAGTCTAACTGGAGTCAACCCAGCTTACCTTCCAATATTAGCCTCACTGGCCAGATGCTGCCACTTACTAGCACACTCACTTCCAAAATCCATCCCCCTCACACACAAAAAAAGCAGTTGGAGAGCTTAAGCACAGTGGTTGCTGTGGAGAGCAACTGCACATTTGTTTCAGGTAATGGCTCATTTAATCCTAAGTATGAATTCTTAAAGCTCTAGCTTTAGAACGAGATGGAAAGATGGAACAGGGAAGTCAAAAAGGGGCTGGAGAATATTCTTTTGTTGAGCCCCTCTTGGTTCCTCTGGGAATCATCCTTTGGCTCCTTGTGAGCAGAATTCCATATGCCTTATTTTCCATCAGTTTGAGAGATAACCTTGGCTGCCCTGCAGGTATCAATGCGTAACTCAGTGCTGGGTTGCCTCCTATTCCTTTAGAATCTGTGGTTTTCTATAGTGGCACAGCTGCAGTTTTATTATTGCTTTGTGATGTTTTAATATTCATTTGAATATTATTGCACATTAGAAACTCTATTATAACTGTTACTAAGGACATGAGCCCCTCCAAGTGTCATTTATTTTATCAGATCACAGCTGCAGCATGACAAAAAGCCTTGGGCCGCCACAGTGGGAAAGCTAAGGGAATCAGCATCTTGAAAAATTGTGGAGAAAAATCTTTAAAGGGAGGGAGGGAAAGGTTTTGCAAGCATTTCGGCACAGCTATAAACACCCTTGGGTTTCTTTCCCTGCATCTGACTTGTTCCCTCTTGTTTATTTTTAATTGCCAAAGGGTTTTCCAAATTGGTTAGCAGAAATAAAGAATGCTGATACAATTTTCAAGTGTTTCAAGAATGTCTGCAATATATGATGAAAAGCTCTGCCAAACAAAGAACTTCTTAAAAAGATGTTGGAAATTTGTTTTTCTTTGTTCAGATGTAGTGCAATTATATTTTCATTGTGGTTACAGTTCCAGTACACTCCCTCTTCCTTCCCACTTAGAGAAGAATATTGAGTTGGAAAGAATACAAGGGGAAAGGGTCTAAAATTATGGTGGAATTGGAAGTTCTCCTTATAATGGAAGATTAAATATTGGCTTTTGTTTCTGGTTAATTGGAAAAAAATAACAACAAAGATGGGACGTATAATAGCACCTCATTTTGCAACTGAAGTATATCTGTTTTTGTATGCTGTTGAAAAGCCTTTTCTTCCTCAGGGACAAACCAGAATGAGGCTATTCAGTCAGTTTAAAAAAACTGCTTGAATTTTTAAAAAGTAAAATAGATATTGGGATGGGGGCAATCTGGATGAGAAACCTGGATGAGGAAGATGGCTCCAGTCCTGATTTCATTCTCTGGAACAATGATTTTGCACCTGCTATTTGTACTGAAAGCAACAGAACTTTTAATGTGAATACAAGTTTTCTTTCTTTGCAAACAGCTAGTGTACAAACCTCAATGCAGAGCAGTTCCTCCATCAGTTACCAAGCCAAGATGAGTGTTCTCATGCCTACTATTTTTTTTTTTGAATAATAGCTATATATTTATGAATTGCATTAATGCCACCATATTAAATTCCACTCTTAGTTTTGTTGTTGTTGTTGTTGCATCATAAATAGTAAGGAGTTGCATCAGCCCAACAATCTGTCCCTTGTGAGATTTAGCCAGTTTTGTGCAAATCTCTGTTGTGAAAATTTTGGTTTGTGGTTTTCTACTAATGACAATGCCGGTATAGCATGTTTCCCATCAGTTTACCGTGAAATGTCTTCTGCAGTCATTTAGACACTTATTTCATTTTCCTAATATTAGAGATGTATAATTTTCTTTTTCCTTGATGGAAGATGAAATTGGGCTACTATGAATTTTTGTATTCTTCCCACTTCTGGGACTGAAGTGTTATGCTCCTTTATGGTGCACTTAATCTCTCATTTTAAAGAAGAGAAATAAATAAACAAATGTTTCATTCTTCAGAGAATTGGGTTAGGTTAGATACTGGGTAGGTATTGTATTTCATCGTTTAAAAGATGTGAAAGGAATTTAATCATGATAATATAATCTCACATTTCAAATATTCAGTATACAAGGGGTATTTTTACAATCTCAAAATTGCCCTAGAATTTGGTAAGGCTCATATTCTAAATAAATGTCGCTTTCTCTTCAAGCCAGTGCATGTAATCTCCTAATAAATGAGAAGTGATGAAAATAACTAGTGACATCCTTCCTCCTAGGTAGACCAAGTCCAGAGGGAAAGATGAAGTGAGGAGAAAATCCTGACATGGTAATGATGATTTATTGACCAAAGCTCCCTGGGCAAAACATTACACTAATATTGTCCCCATAAGCAAATACTGAAGGGACACTGTACTTGTGAGATGCTTAATTTATAACTGAAGGGAGGTTTGAACTAGGAAATTCCTTGTAGTTCCCAGATTTCTATTTGTTTTCAGCACACAGTGGAGGAACTATTATTATATGCTTGAAACATTAAAGGAAATATGAAGAAGTAGAATACAGTAGATCTTTTACTGCAGGACAGAAATCACTACACAATAGCTGTGATTGCAGGGTCTTGCATTGACACTTCTTATGTCCTCCTGGAGATTCCTCCAAAAGGAAAGAGCCTAAATTCCTTGTGTGGAAAGAGTAACAGCAACACATTCCTCCTGGAAACACTGACAATGAAAAGGGAGTTCCTACTTTAGTGTGGGAGACTTTTTCTTGGATGTGTTCCTTCAGAAGCTTCTCCTTTACACTGAAGTGCTAGCTGAGCCATGGCTTAGCAGTAGGGAGCATAAGGTACAAAGAGTGTAACAAATCCAATCAGTAGACACTGAAGGGAAAGCAGAACTCTTAGTGAATAAGGATTTGCTTTTGAGCAGGACAATATTAGTGCAATTTTGGGAGGCTAGCAGCTGTATCCCAAACAGATCATTGAATATCCAGCTTTAAAAGCCCTCCCTTTCAGAAAGCTGGTGACTTTCTACTATGAAAGATGTTCAGAATTTTGTTCAGTGGGATTCATTAAAATAGGCCACATTTGAGGACTTTTGTTAAGATATTTAGGAGTAGTTCAACATTGAAAAAGCTGCATGAGGTCTTTGTGGGGTCTATCATACAGACCACTTCTTTGATTTAAATGGATGGGTTCTTTTACTGCATGGATTCAAATTATGACCTCTTTAAATCAGAATTCATGGGCTAAATGAAATGTATGCATTATCCTTTATAGTAAGAGCACATTTGTACTGTCCATAAGAATTTGTGATAATTTGCAGTTGAGTAAAACTATTTTTTTAGTCAGTAGATGTTGCGAATTGAGCCTTTTACAAATAGTCCTCATTCAGTGACAACAATTGGCAAGTTGGCCATTAAGTGAAACCAATGCTAAGTAAAACCACAACTGTGCTTATAATCCTAGTTTAGTTTTCCTTGGCTTTACAGACTTGTGAAGATCCTGAATGTGAAGGTTGGTTGTAAAATTACTTTTTCATTATAACCGCAAGCAGTCACTAAATGAGGTTTGTCTTATTTTGTGGATTTACAGGATTATCTGTGTTGACTTTGTTATACTTTAAAATCCAAGGAGGAGACTAGTTTCCAGAACAAAATATTCATCTTTTCCCTCATTACTGGCTTTCTTAATAAGTAACCTTTTTCCTTCTTGGACCCACTGCTTGACCCATGACATAGTTTCTTCTATTGAAAATTCGATCTATGTCAACAGAAACCTTATTTTAGAGTTTGGGATTCTAGATAGTATTAGCTTCCAGCAAGTCTAATTAACCCCAGTCAATATTTCCATAGGCCAGCAAATCAGGAGGAGTTTTCCATGTTTCTTCTAGTCACTTGGCTTTACATTTAATTTATAATTAATTCTGTATATGTGGAATCCTTGGAGTTTCCTAAGCTTGGTTGTTTACTTGAAGATGTTTCATTGAAGTTACCTAGTTGCAGTGGTGGGATTCACATTTTTACTACCGGTTCTGTGGACGTGGCTTGGTGGGCATGGCAGGGGAAGGATATTGTAAAATCTCCAGTCAGAGGTGGTATTTGCCGGTTCTCTGAACTACTCAAAATTTCCGTTACCGGTTCTCCAGAACTGGTCAGAACCTGCTGAATACCACCTCTGCCTAGTTGGGTAATGAAGCATCTGCGAGCAAACAACCAAGTCCATACAGTACCAAGGGCTCCAACAATTCAACCCCGAGCTACAGATATCCCCTTCTGTTGGTATTCTATATATGCCCATCTCATTTTCTTTCCATCTTTCTTTTAAGCAAGACAGTTAAGATTAGCAACTAGTTATATTTGGAATAGTATTTCCTTTATATACTTCAGCTTTCCCCAGTTAGTATACTGCAGTTCTTAGATTTTTCCAGCCATCTGCCATAAGGATTTTTCTGCACCAAGAATTTCAGCACACTCTTTAGCATTTTTGCTATTAATCTACCACCACAGAGAGATGGCTTCTGAATTTATCTTGGTAGGTCTGCAGGCAACAGCTGCACAACCCAAATTTCGAATCATTGTGTTAAATCAACCTTTTCCCCTAGTCTCTTCTCATCAATTTGTCACCTAGATAAGCCCAACCATCCCCAGAAGCAGAGTCCCATTATGCACACTTCTGGCTGCTTCCTTCCACAGATTTTCATCAACTTGCACAGAGATTGTTTTATCCCAAGACATATGCTGTTGTTTTCTTGCCTTTTTCTTACTCTGTAGCATGCAGAAACATTCCCAACTATTTATCATTCTAAAAATGGAGTTGGTTGCACATAGCTCTGTTTCACCTGTTATACAGCTCCAATGTATATTTTGAAGCCTAAATGCTTCCCTTTCTCATTTCCAGGCAGCCAATGAAATAAAATAAAAAAATCCAAATGAGGAAAGAAATGCAAGGGAATATCAGAATTAGCATAGCAAGCAGTAGCCATGAACAGGGATCATTTTGCTGTTGAAACAACTCATCTGTCCCACTCTCGTTTTAACACTATCCTTGATATTTTGGGGGCAGCACGGTGGCTCAGTGGTTAAGGTGCTGGGCTTGTCAGTTGGAAGTCAGCAGCCCAGGTTCGAAACCTGAGTGCCACATGATGGGATGAGCTCCTGTCCTTGATTTCCTTGACTTAGCCATTTTTATGGGATAAGGATTGTATAGAAAACTGTAAAGAACAACATTTTTTAAAAAAAATAAAAAAAAAGAATAACTGGGAATGTTGACAGTCATAAGGATAAGATCTTGAGTAGAAGCAAGAAAATTTGAAAATCCCAGAGACTGTGAACTTGAATGAATCAAACCATTCTTTTTTTAAAATTGTGTGACACATTTATTGTGCATCGTTTCAATTGTGTGCAAACGACGTGTGAGGCGGTGGCTTTGTTCAGGCTTTGTTCAATTCGGTCAGCACCCACCAGCAGTTCTGAAGAATTTCTTGCAACCGCATGTATTCTTTTATTAACTCCTCAAATTCCGGCCCCAGGATCTCGTAATT
The DNA here is from genome assembly GCF_049901735.1 of Notechis scutatus. NCBI lineage: Eukaryota > Metazoa > Chordata > Lepidosauria > Squamata > Elapidae > Notechis > Notechis scutatus. The sequence goes on from NC_142011.1 coordinate 84,664,508, forward strand.
CAAAAGGATCTTGTGGGAAATGACTAGATCTTGTTCTTCCTGGCTCAAGCCACCTTGCTGTTTGTCCCTGATCACCCGATGCACATTCACTATCTCAGGTGTGTAAGTTTCTGACACGATCTTCAGTCCCTTAAACCGTATCTTCAGCAACAACACATTGCGCTTAATCTCCATATACTAGGTGTTGAGCTAGTCCAGTTTGGACTGGACACAACGCATAAACTCACGAGCTGTGGGAATAACTCTGACTCCAGTATTGAGTAATGATTAATCTAAGACCTTTATACATACATGTCTGCCTAAAAGGTCACCTAGATAAAACAAGGAAATTAAAAAGTAAACACCAGAAACAATCCAAGCAGCTCAGACAATTGTAAATAATTCCGATGTATTGAGCTAGTCCAGTTTGGACTGGACACAAGGCAAAACTCACGAGGGGGGGGGGGGGGGGGGGGGGGGGGGGGGGGGGGGGGGGGGGGGGGGGGGGGGGGGGGGGGGGGGCGGCCCGAGGGGGGGGGGGGGGGGGGGGGGGGGGGGGGGGGGGGAAATAAAGGAATGTTAAAGGGGTGGGGGGGGGTGAGGGGGGGGGGTGGGGGGGGGGGGGGAGGGGGGGGGGGGGGGGGGGGGGGGGAGGATTTTTGCGGGGGGGGGGCGGGGGGGGGGGGGTGGGGGGGGGGGGGGGGGGGGGTGTTTGGGGGGGGGGGGGGGGGGGGGGGGGGGGGGGGGGGATTTGGGGGGGGAAGAAGGGCGGGGGGGAGGGGCCGGCCAAAACAACATATTGGGGGTTGTTTTTTTATTTTGTGGGCCCCTGGGGGGGGGCATAAATTTATAGGCTTTAATTAATTAATACTACACCTGAAATTTATTCTCCACAGCCAATTGTTTTAGGAGGCCTAAACAATGCAACAGGACCTGGGGATAAGCCGCTTTCTGCTGTTCCAGATATCTGATCAGCTTTTCCTGCTGAGCTCTGGTCTCTGGTCTCCTTCAGATGCTTTCCACTAAGGCACCAAGCAAAATCATCTGGACTGTGGCTCCAACATTATCAATCTCAGGATAAAAGTAACTGAGCATGTCCAAACATTAGAAATCCATGTTTGGAATCAATACTTGATACTGGAATCAATATTTGATATTAGAATCAATATCAAACCATTCTGATAATGGGCTTCAATGAACCTCTGGTCCCAGTATATTTCCCCATCGTTTGAGATGCTGCGGGTATCAGGATGAACCTCCCGTTTCAGCTTTAACTGATTTTGTAATATGCCATGGCAGAGAAAGGAAGAAGGAAATGTTTATTATTATTCCCTTTTTTGCCTGCCACCAGTGAAAGAAAAAGGTCTCACATATGAAAAGTTTTTGCCTGATAGCAGATAAATTTGCATAGGCAGGTTCTACAAACTTTTACTAATCAACAATTCAGTGACATGAATATTAATCAACAACTCGGTTACATCAATATTGCACAGCTGTGTAATGTAGAATGCATTAAAAGAGATCTTTCTTATGATGCACAAACTTACTGGTTGGCAAAAATTTTGAGCAAAAAAATGAACTTACTGAATTTCAGTAAGAAGCTAATAATCCAGCTGTCACTAAACACCACAGCCGTGGCATCTTGTGTGGCTGGAGAGAACTTGCACCGTTTGTTCCATATGGCCATGCCACATTGTCACCAGTTTCTTACCTTGAGCAGCTGTATGACAGTCTTTTGTGAATTGCATTAGCTAGTGACCTGACCTATGATTGATTTTATTTATTCTATGGCTAGCATAAATTGTTTTATGATACACATGAGGGCTACAGTAAGGTACAAGTCTAATTTATTGTGTAGTTCCCCCTTGATTAATTTCCAGAGAGCTATACCTCAAGTGATTAAAGAAAGTCTTCCCAGAAAATTGCCAGGATGTGTAAATACCTATATGCCTCACTGACTCCAAACATTAAAAAAAAATCTGTTTTAATAGTAAATTCAAAGGCTTAACAGAAGAATTATCAGAATCCTGGAACATTTCCATCTGCAATGTGTGGATGCCACCTGAGTATCCACTATAGTACATTTATTTATTTTTTTGCATGCTGATGCTTGATGCTTATTTGTCCCTCATAACATCAAACGAAACACAGATAAGGATCTCTTTTGTTTTTGTTTTTAATAACAAATATTAGTTTTTTTCTGCTCCATATGGAGCATAGATTCAAAGCCATAGAACCTTTTGTAACTGTGGTTGAATGTGAGATCCACTGGATTTTCTTGTTCTGTCCTTACACTTCTCTCTAGCTTTATTCAATCTTCTCATGGTCTCCAAAGCTGGTCTTCTTGTTCCTTTCTTTGTTGGTCTGTTCACCCAATAGTCAAGCAGGGGGCTTCATGTTGCTCAACCATTCTGCCAAATCAAGAACAAAAATAGAAGAGGTTAATATTTTTGATCCAAATATCCAAATATATGGGTATAAAGTAACTCTTCGTAATTATGTCATACCCAGTAGGACTGAGAAGATTAATACAGAATAAGCCTTCTCTCCCTGCTGCTAATACAGACAAAAAGGTTTATCCACAGTTTATCCTTCTCCAGGTCCTGAATCCTCATTTTTACTTTTTGTCCTCACCCACTATAGAAGAGTAGAGAGTCCCAGAGGACCAGAGATTGGTATGGTTTCCTTGATTCTCTCTGTGGTTGAACTAACCTTTTTTGAACATTGGTAGTTCCATAGTTGATTAGGTGATTAGCAATCGCGCACCACTGGGGGAACGGGTCCTCAATCAATTGGGTTGTTTTCATATTTATTCTACAGGTAACTAACCCCTATTTCTAGGGCTAGAGTCTTCTTCTAATAGAGTTTCCATTATTCTATTATGGAACAACTTGGGAAAAAGCTTCTAGGAAAAGGCCCTCTGAATCCAAAACATGGTTTCATGTGTGGCATGCCATTTGTTAACAGCAATTCCTCCATCCTTCTCTCCCTTATTTTTTTGGGGGAACCGTATCCATACTAACCACATTAACCCTAGCAATTTTTGAAGATGCCAGTTGTGGGATTCAGCCAGTATGTTTACAGAAGCTCGAGAAGGTGCTGTAAATGATTTTGTAGTAAGATTTTGTAATATGAAATTTTTGTAGTTTTGGGGCCAAAACAACTGAACTGCTACTTGGTTTCTCCAACGTTACTGCAAGATATCTGGGAGTTTGTCATATAAAATGTTGTTCTTGAGGGTATTTAAACAAGCCTCGTGTTTTTGATTCTCTTAAGTGCATAACTAAGAGCTGGGAGATTAGAAGATAGCCTGAGTTTATAGTATTTTTCAAAATACCCACAAATAATCCCAAAGGGCAGTCTCTTGGGTTTAGAACAGATAATTATGATATCTCATGCTTTATTTCTTCTTCTTTCTCTCCTTGAAACCTATACATTTTGCCTGAAGGCCCTACTTTTTTCATTTCCATTGTAACCTTTGTTCACTTTATTTGACAAATACCAACTTCTTAGTCTTTATCCTTAAATGTATGTCAGAGCTTTTAGAAGCAATATGCTAGTTCCATACGCTAAATCAATATATTCCCCAAGCTGGGTTCCACCACCCCTTTTGGGATGTCCACGTTTTGTTAAAAAAATAAATTTTGGGATGTCCACGTTTTGTTAAAAAAATAAAGTCTGAAACTTGAAATTTGCACAGTTATTCCCCTATAGACAAAATTCATCCTCATGTTTTGAAGTACGAGGCAGATGTGTACAGGGAATGTATCACACCTCTTGAAAAGGTCATTTATTTTCCATTCCATCTATACAAAGGCACTTAGAGTGAGATCATATACTGCATACTGCTGCATGAAAGTGCATAGACAACAGACAATCAAGACTGTATTAAAAAGGAAACCAATCATGCTCAAAAACTGATAAAGTTATTAAAAATAACACACGTATGGACTTCTTCATTAATCCAATAGGACATTGGTGGAAGGGGGGGAGGAGTTTTCTTTAAATCAGTCTTGACTCTTGTGTGGCCCTACAGTTTTCTTATCAAGATTTATGGAAGTGGGTTGCCATTGCCTTCTTTCTGGGACTGAGGGAGGGTGACCAATCATCAATTGGCTTCATGCCTAAGGTAGAACTAAAGCCTCATGCCTTTAAGCACTACTACACCAGACTGGCTCTCACACTCTTTTTTAAAAGATATAATAATTTTAGATAATTGATGTTAAGAAACATTAATGGAGTTTAGTGACTGTAAATTACGTTGTTGCCTGCACAGATTATTATTGAATGAAAAGCCAAATTTCAGTTAGTGGTTTAGCAAAAGTAAAGTTCTATTATTTTTCCCATCCAAGTTCACAGATACCTCAGCTCCAAAATTATCCATTGGCCTTCCAGGACTCCCAGCTTAAACACCGCTGTTCTTGAGTATGACAAATAGAAAAATATATACAGGTAATCCTTGACTTACAACCATATGTTTTAGTGACCATTCAAAGTGACAATGGCACTGAAAAAAACTTATACTGGTTGTCACACTTAATGACCATTGTAGCATTGGTCACTTGATCAAAATTGGGGTACTTGCAACTGGCATGTATTTATGCAGTTAAACTGTCTCGGGGTCATGCAATTACTATTTGTAACTTTCCCAGCTGGCTTCTGACAAGCCAAGTCAATGGGTGAAGCCAGATTCCTTTAGTGACCATTAAGAACTGCAGTGATTCACTTAACAACTGTGGCAAAAAAGGTCATAAAACAGGGGGCCACTCAACAACTGCCTTGCTTAGCAATGGGCTCAATTGTGATTATAAGTTGAGGACTATTGATATTCATAAATATATATGACAGTGGTGGCTAAACTTTTTGGGCTCCTGTGCCAAAAATTGTGCACGTGCTTGCATGCTCGCACTCGAGTGCCAGCACCCAGAAGGTAATGCGTGCCCCCACACACACCCTACGCATGCATGTGTAATCTCCATCCACCCCAGCTGCCCCCTTACTTGCACTGCACCTCACAACTGATTTTTGGCCGGTTTGAGGTCTTTTTTGGCCTCCCAAAGGCTTGAGGAAGGCTTCTGCAGGCTTCTGCCCGTTTCATCACTTTTGGTATTTTCGGAAAAACAGGAAGTGATGAAACAGGGCTAGTTTTCGGCCTGCAAAGCCTGCAGAAGCCTTCCTCAAGCCTTTGGGAGGCCAAAAAAGGCCTCAAACCAGCCGAAAATCAGCTGTGAGGCACGCACATGCCCAGTGAAATAAGTTTGCCTGCAGCTCACGGTGCCAGCACAAATGGCTCTGCGTGCCACCTGTGGCATGCCATAGGTTGGCCATCACGGGTATATGAGATACTTCCTTTCCATATATTTTTCCAAACTTGTGGCTATGGCAGTAGGAAGGAGCAGAATAGAACCTGAAATAAATCAATGTATCTGTGGACACAGTATTTTTCTAGCTACCAAAAGAAATAACATATATAAACTTTATAGATCTCTCATTATTCTTATAATGAACTGATTCAATTTACACAAGTATTTTTTAAAATAAACTAATGACCCACAGTGTCCATTATTATGAGACACAATGCCTAAAATATATCTAAGAATTAGAAAGTTGAGAATTGTACTGAAAAGCAATATTCAGTTTAAAGTATTGCTAATCCCAGCAATTTTGATTCAGAAAATACATTTGGTTCTGCTGAGCTGGGATTACAATAAACAAGTCACCCATGCAGCGAATAATAATAATGAAAAGATATACAGATCAAATTAATTAATTAAACACAATTAAAAAAGAAATTACCTAATATAATCAGCAATTTAAAACCACAGAAATAACCTAAGGAGAACATTAAACAGTTTAAAAGGCTATCCTTCCTGATTTGCATAATTTAAGCAAACATATTATATTTTAGCATTTGGACATTCGGGATTTGCTGAAGCTGAATTGTAATACCTACAGAATAGATTTGTTTGCAAAGCAGTCCATCTGTTGTCTTTAGAAGCAGCTAGAGAAAAAAGGACCCCTTATTTTACCCTCCTCTTAAAAGCACTTGAAAGAAAATATCCATCCTGAATATGTATGGATGCTTCCAAATCAAGGGTGGCCAATTGCTGTATTCTTTTTAATGATAAGATTATGGGCTGGCTCGGACAACCTTATTGTATTTATTTTTCTATCCACACAAATTCACTTTATAATCAGCCTAATACTCTGTAGGAACAAATATGATCAATATCATTTATACGAAACATAAAAGAAATGGGACATAAAAGAAATGGAATAAATTTTATCAATGGTTATATAGTAGAAGACTTCAAAATATTAGTAGTTATGATTAGATTATTTAGTAATTAATATTTTAAATAAGGAGATTATAAATGATGAAGTAGAATATGTATGTATGTATGTATGTATGTATGTATGTATGTATAACAAGGATAAGTTGGATGTATTGTGTTGTATTCTCATAATTAAAATTAAAAATAATTAAAAAAAAAGAAACAAATGGGACATTATGGACTAAACTTTGATTTAGCAGGTCACCATGGGCCAGAAAAATTGAGGTGGGGTGGAAGAAAGGGATTTGACCCAGAGACTGTCTCCCATTGTTAATAGCATCCATTGCAATCATAGAAACTAATTTTCTGGTGATGTGAAAAAACAACAACAACCCTGTGTGAAATATCCTTTTCTGTTTCTATAGTCACTGAGAGCCTGTGTGTCAAATTATGTCTTTTCTAATTCTTAACGGGACATCCTGGAGTGTTTCTTAGAGTCTGCATTGCACCCACTTGGAAAATAAGTACGGATAGTACTGTCTACATAGGATCAAACTTTTATGGCAAATCTGTAGTGTTTCCATGGAAATCACAATTGTTGCAATCTTTTTCCTTTGCACTTTATACTCTGACATTCTGTGGTAAAAGTGGCGATTATGAAGACACACAGAAAAATCAGAAAAGAAAAGTTTCTCTTACATTAAAGGAATGGAGGGAGAGAGAGGGGGGAGGGAAGGAGAGAGAGGGAGAGGGGGAGGGGGAGGGAGAGAGAGAGAAGACAAGACTATCCTTCCGCTATTATGAAATCTGATTTTCATTAGCTGCCTGTTTTATACTGCTTGGTACTTGATTCCTCTAGTAGCTCTCTTACTAGATTACTTATCATCTGCAGCCTCATTATGAGGGCCTGACCTTTGCAGAGAAAACAGAGGAGACTGAATGGCAAATTAGATGGCACATTAAATGCAGGCAGACATTCATCATGTCCAATTTTTGTTATTAGAATATTTGCTTTAGGGGAAATATGATCAGAAATGGGACCACAGTCTCCACACTGAGAGGGGGGGATTAAGGCTCCCTATGGCTCTGGTGAAAATCACAAACCAACTCTGTTTCAAATAGAAAGTAGAGTGGTGATCAGTGGTGGGATTCAAATTTTTTTTACTACCGGTTCTGTGAGCGTGGCTTGGTGGGCGTGGCAGGGGAAGGATACTGTAAAATCTCCAGTCAGAGGTGGAATTTGCTGGTTCTCTGAACTACTCAAAATTTCCATTACCGGTTCTCCAGAACTGGTCAGAACCTGCTGAATACAACCACTGGTGGTGATGTTATCAGATGATAAAATTCAGATAATGATGATGTATCATCATATATATCTTGACTACATACTATGTTTACTAAAGAAAAAAAATCAGGATAAGATAATGTTAATTGATTACATATATTTAACTAATAATGAAATATGGGTTTGAAAGTGGTTAATGTATGCATATAATTCATTTTCTCATCGTAGTGATTTAGAGCTATATACAGTAGGTACAAACACTGTAAAACACAAACATATTACAGTGTTATTTGATCTGGTGCGTCTCATTCACACAAGGTTTCTCTTGATGCTGTACCCAACAGTTTACAAAACATGCCTCTAGGAACTGATTCAATTCATCCAACAGCTGTTTTGAATATGTTTCATTGTTGATAAAAATCCTAGGGAATTTTTATTAAAGGATCGGAGCTGGAACTCTTGACTCTTCAAGTTACTGAATGCTACAAGGATAAAATATCCAAGTTACAAGCATACAACAGAGACCTGGATTTATTGATAGAAATAATTTATAAGGAACTACTTCTTTGGATAAAAGAAATGACATATGTTGCTGTAAAGACCAACAGCAGAAAATGAAGAACGTTAATGTGATGGAAATGAAATTACTGTAAAGATCATGAAAAACTATATTATTGTATAATTAAGGAAAACAATGTGTCATAAGGATTCCTTCCTGGAATAAAAACACTAGCAATGTCAAAATCAAACTCACCAGAAGTTGCTTATGGATTTGTTTTTAAAGTGGGATAAATGAGTATTGTAGGCTTTGCTTCCACCCCATCTAGGTAGACTGTGGAATACCAAACTGAACAGTAATACCTGCTTATTTTCCAGACAGTCCAAATATAATAATCTGATTTTGAGATCTTTGCAGGAAATTACATCCACACTCCTACTTAGCTCAGATTCTGGTTGGCTTGGTTTGGAAAAATGAATGTCCATAGCATGACACTCTTTACGGCTTTCTGGTTACAGCTTCATGCCAAATGTTACTGAAGTAGAAGAAGCAGAGCTATACCAGCTCACTTTCTGAGCTATGATATGGTCACTAGATAATTTAGGAAGAACAATAAAAGCTTGGTTTACCACAAGGTTACTTTCAGTGGCTGGTTCTAGCAAGTTAGTGTTATTTTGATCAGAATATAGAAGCTCATCATGGCCATAGAGTGGGGAATGTGGGCTTTCCAAGATCTGTAGATCTCTGGATCTTTGCCAAAACTGTATAGCTCTCTCTCTCTCTCTCTCTCTCTCTCTCTCTCTCTCTCTCTCTCTCTCTCTCTCTCTCTCTCTCTCTCCAGATGTTTACTAAACTAAAACATCCAGCTACCCCTACCAGGATGGTTAATAGTGAATGAAGCTGGGAACTGTAGTTCAGCAACACTGGAAGAGCGACATATTCCCACCGCTGACAGCCTCCCAATTCTTGTCCTCTATACACAATCTCAATGCTTCAAAATGTCTATGGCATGCAATCATTTCTAGATACGTGACAGAAAAAGCTTATAGAAGAAGGCTTGCCGAGGAATGTATTTAAAAGGCAACAGAGAAGCTGGACGACTTTCTGGCTCGGCACAACGTGCTAAGCACTCCAAATCTTCATACATTTAGAATCAGAGCCTCCGCCAACAGCACAAACTACCAGCAGGAGTGCCTAAAATGGATGCCATTGTCACTTTCCCAATAATGCCATTTCCACAAGAAAAATCACAGCACAGGGGAGGGAAAAAAAGAAGTGATTGAAGTCTAGCCTTCATTTATTTGGAATCAAGGGTTTACAAGCTGTTTGGCGTTCTGCCCGGCTGTGCTTCCCTAAGCTCACTCGTTGCTCAAACATTTCACTGGAATTCAGAAGGAAACAGATTTCAAACGCCTGTTAAAAGTGTAATGATGCACAGCTCTGGAAATGATTATTTTAAATCAGTTTGTTTTATGGAATGGTCTCCCTCCATAGTTATACAGTAGGTACCTTCTTTAATACCGGTCTCCTTGCCTTGCCTTTCAATAAAACTAAATAACCCCAACAGTATCCACTAGATGGAAGTATTGTATAAGAGCGGTAAGACCAGCGTGCAGCTTTCACGCAAACTAATTTGCCTCCCAAACATATATGTATATAATTAGACACTGTCAGTGTCTTTCTTTTAAAATAAGTTTAACATTCCTAATTGGCTATATCTGATAAACCGAAAAATCATTTTAATTGGGTAAAGTTATGCTGCCAGTTACTGGGGGAGGGGAGGAAAACCTATTTATTTCTACTATTCTAACTGAGTGTATTCTTCCCTTGTTTTATGGTGGTGGCTGTTTCTTTTATTTTAACAACAACAAAAAAGAGTAAAAGTAGGGTTCAGGTTACTTGTTAAAAATTGATGTTGTTTTCAGTTAGAATTGATGAAAATGATTGAGTTTCCCTTGTGCAGATTATGAAAATGTATCATATGGGGAAAATATACATCAACACCATGGAATGAATAGGATTTAAGCAAGAGCTGGGAGTTGCATTCATTTTGGCGTGGTTTGGACAGGAAGCATTCCCAATAAACTAGTTTTTATGGCTACAATTTTTCCTTTCTGTCTCACTTTCTCTGCCACTCATTCTGCAATTAGACCCATCTCTACTCAGCATCAGCAACAGACGTAGCCTGTTCAAGAGGCAAATCGGCCTTCGTTCTGCAGCCTTATGAACAACAGAGAGTCTTCTGAGTAGCATTTATTTGTTGCCAATAATTTTTCTCTAAAAAGATTCACAGTAGAACATCCATATGGGAAATTCTTGGCAGCGTGATCATAAACTAAACATATCATTCCAGAACCTGCTATGAAAACAACAACCCTTCTGAATGTATCTCCTATTTGCCAGCATAGAGTTGCTGTTGCTTTAAAAAAAAAAATCCTGGTACTATTTCTAATAAATTGAAAATATGTTCTAATTTGGAAAAGCCAGTTGCGTCATTGTGTGTGTATACACCTGCATGCGTGTGCAGCTCTTGATGGAGTGGTACATTTAATGCATCTTTCAACAAGTAGCTAATCCTATCGTTATATAGAACAGTTGTACCAAATCCATGTGATGGGGAAGGAAGGAAGGAAGGAAGGAGGGAAAAGGAAGATCATTGTTTCCAGGAAGGTAAGGAGAAAAAGGGAATATCCGCTTCTATAATAGCATAACAAAAAAGACTTGGAATGTTTCTGTTGCTAGATTTGAAAAGCAGAGAACAATATTTCTCTCCTCTATTTCGTGAGTGCAAGATTTGGCATAAGGCTCGCAGGGGCATGTTTGTCTTTCCAAGCAGACTCATCAGTTGGACCAGACTGCCTCAAATGCAGCTCAGTCCCTTCAGCTGCTAAACATTGCCATGAACTCTGAGCTGCATACAGGCAATTGCGTTTAAAACAGCAGAAGCATGCAGCAAAATTCAACCGAGTTCAGGTTAATCTGAATCTTTGCAACTGGAATCTGATAACTACAAGTCCTACCGGTACAAAGACAGAAGATTTGGAGACAAAACCAATGTGCTGTATAGAGCAGCTTGAAAAGCGTAAAATCTGTCATCAGGAAAGTTGACACGTGGGGCTGATTAACCAGTGATAGTGAAACAATATTTATAAGGCACCCGCTGCACAGGAATATCTTGAAGCCTGTGGACAAGCTGGAGGCAAAATTGGGGTGAGGCAAGAGGGTGTAACAGAAGATAGTAAGAAGAATACATGTAAGAAATGCTAAGATGAGATCAGTCTGTTGCTTGAGGAACCTGTTAAGAGGATCTAATAGAGGAATCCTGTTTGTTGTCACCTCAGACCTAAAACCCATGACTCTGAAGAACATCAATTCTGGGGAAGGCTGGCATAAAGGATCACAGTCTTGAAATTTTTATTATTTGGAAAACTCTCAATATACTTCCTTTTGCTTCTATAGACCTATCAAGACAGATGTATTCTGCTAATTAAAGCAGCAGACTTCACATCAATGAACAGCCTATTTCTATACCACTACTGACTATCCTAAAAATACTATCCAACAGGATTTTACCTTTAATTGGCAGATAGTAGTAACGGACATTTCTGGTCCCCACCCAATTAATTGCTATCACTTCTTATAAAATTTCATCCAGGCTGCTAAATTCATAATCCAGGCGATGGAACTGCTAAAAACATTTGATTTTCATACTGCATGGAATTTCATTATTCAGTATGGTGGAAAATGAATTTATTTTTATTTATTAAACAAATTTCTATAGCCACCCACCCTACTGAAAGTAGTTTGGGCACAACAATAAATTGTAAAAAATACATAAAAACTGTATATAAATATAAAAATGTCAATATAAAAGTAGCATTTTCTATACTTCACCCCCCCTCCACAAACAAACACAACAAAGAAGAGGAAAACTCTGGTAAACTTTTTATGGATACAATATGACACACTTGCATTATTTTCATTATAAAGTGACTAAAATAAATATGTATATATATATATATATGATTTTCTAGAGCAGCCGGCAACTTCTCAGTTATATTTCATGAGATGATAATCATCCAATGAGGTTTTATTTTTATTTATTTTTTGCTGGGGAAACCAGGGCCACCAGAGAGGGGGGGAAATGTGTAATGGGGAAGAGATGAGAGAATTACTTTTTTTGTCCTATTGTCAAAATAGAAGGATAAAGAAATTGTAAATCATCCTCAGAATGAGGTAGAAAAACAAACACATCTTTTTCAGGAGAAGAAAACTTCTAGGAGATTGAAACTGCAGTTTTGCTGGAGTATTAAATTTCAATGTCAGATCATCATGTGATGTACCCAACATACTGCTGATAAATGTTAGAAGTGTTTATAAAATTCAACAAGGGTTTATTTGGTGTCTTTGAATAACAGATGAGTCTGCTGGTCTAGAACAGTTTTAAAAAGATACTATCACAACAGAGGTGGTATTCAGCAGGTTCTGACCAGTTCTGGAGAACCGGTAGCAAAAATTTTGAGTAGTTCAGAGAACCAGCCAATACCACCTCTGACTGGGCCCACCCCCATCTATTCTCTGCCTCCCAAGTCCCAGCTGATTGGCTGGGTCTTCTTTGGTTGCCCTGCATAGGACAACGGAGCTGGAAAGCAGGTCAGTGGGGTGGGGAGGGAATAGGGATTTTGTAGTAACCTTGCCATGCCCACCAAGCCACGTCCACCAAGCCACGCCCACAGAACTGGTAGTAAAAAAAATTGATATGTGTCACAATATGTGCCAAAGATTATTAGAAAGTATATGGATCTTAGCATTGTTATGTCTTTGTTCTAGGGCTTTAGAAAAGTTATCCAACAGCCTTTTTGTTCAAGTCCATGAGAAAAGAAAGTCCGACTAACAATAACAAACCACAGATAATTTTCACAGCATTAAAGAAACAGAGAAGCACAGCATAAATAAAAATGGAAAAATCAAGCGTGACAGTTAGAAAGTGAAATAAAATCAGCAACATTTGTAGTTATTTTAAATCATATTTGCATTTATCTTCATCACAATGCTCTCAGAAACATGGATGCCCATATTTGTAGCTCAGGGTTGAAATGAGGTGTCCTTGGTGCTCTCTGAGCTTGTTTGTCTTCTTGAAGACGTGCTATTACCCAAACAGTAATATAATCAGTATCCGAATAACATGCAGATACTAATTATGGTTTTCTGGGTAGGATATATCAGAGACGGTGTAATCCTGGAAAATACAGTTTCTAGCATCAACACTGGTATTATTGCTCATAATAGGGATCCTTGGAGATCCACAGGTCATTGTAACACCTACAAAACTGGATGTTAGAAGCAGGTTTTCCTAAGGAACCTAGAATCAAATTGATATGAATTTTAAAGGTCATACTATTGTTTATTGAATTGGGTTTGACAAAAAGAAGTATAACAAGTGATTATTTTGAATATAGGTAAGTGATGTTCCCAATAAACTTACATTCTCCTTCTATAACTGGGATTTTTGAACTGGTCTTCAAAACATTACAACAATTCAGCATAATTAATATTCTAGTCAATGAAGTCAGTGAGAAATAGTACATTTAGCTTTCAGATACTTTCTTCAGCTCAAGGAAACCGAAGATAATATTGGTGCCAAGCTTTATGTGGGAGGGTTAATGGCTTTATGCTATTCACATTTTAAGTGTCCAGGATGAATTCATCAATAGAAATTTTAAATGATGGCTGTCTCTAAAACAGCACAAATCTCTAGTTCATTGGCGCTGACAATTTAAGGAGATTTAAAGAGAAACAAAAATGCATTACAGTTAAATATAAATCATCTGCCTGACAATTAGACACCTTGTTTGTGTTGCCCTAAATAGTAAAACTTTTACCTTAATGCTGGTGTGGTGACAAGTTTATTTTTGCACCTGCAGATTTTGTTTTTGTTTTGAAAGGCCAGACTGTGTCAGAGAAGAGGTCTATAATTGGTAATAATTCTGGTGAATGAGCACTTTGGGCAGTCAGTCTACTAATTGGTACATTTCATTCATCACTTTTTTTCAATGGGTAAACCTGGGTTACAGGCAATGCATTTCTATCTGTGGCTAACATTCTCAAGGGCTAAAATGTAGGAAATCTATTCAGTTCCTAAAACAGTCTTTCAGTGGAAAAGCAGATCAAAAAAATTGATTGCTGCTGCCAGTACCATTGGGGTGGGTGGGGGTGGAATAACAATATAAATACATTTAAATGAACAGATACTTTTCCTGGCTTCTTTCAAATTTGTAATGCTACAGAAATTCTAAATTTAATTATACTATATAAATAGCATTGCATTGAAATAACATAATGTAACAAGATTTATAATAACATAATAAAAGAAAAAAAATTCATAGCATGTAACACCATAAAATATATACGTCAGGCAGCCCTCCAAATCTTTTAATTCCAGTGCTTCTTTTGTTAGCTTCATCCATTCACTTACACCTCTCTAAAGCAGCAACCCACCAGACTGGATAACGAGTCTGCATGGTTGTCATACAATCCTAACAAATGGACATAATAATGATGATAGATTAATTTTCAGGCTGACATAATTCTGTGTCTCAGCTGACATCCTGCAATAATACTTGGTGTGTGTGTGTGTGTGTGTGTGTGTGTGTGTGTGTGTGTAATACTTTGGAAACAGTGGGGAAATATTTTTGAGGGAAGTGTGAGGAAGCACAGAAACAGGACTGCTTACTTTAAAGTAGCTGTGTCTTTTTTTGGGCTGGGCTGGGGAGGATTATGTGGCTGCCTGCTGTGGCAAGAGCCACGTAATCCTGAAAAAGACACAGCTGTCTTAAAAAGTTGCAGGCAAGGAATAGCTTTGTGTCACTGCTAATTCTAAATGACCTTTTCTGAATCAGGTCCGATGTGGACATTTTGGAATAATCCGTAATTGTTCTTCAGTTTACAAACTTAGAAAATCACAGTAAGGAAGAATTTTACAAACTCCTCTTTTTGCTCATGTATTCTGTTGTCATGTAGGCAGATAAACCATATTCCCCAGTTGCTTAGATTTCCGTTCCTTTCTGTTTTGTTTTTAATAAGGGGATAATAAATTATCACATCAGTTAACAAAAATTGACAATCCAGACATCTTTAATCAATCATCATTTAGGACTGTTCATCTATTGACTAAAAACCCAGAAATATGGGACAGACTTTCCTTACAAAAAGAGAAGGATGACTACACAATTTGCTTTATATCTCTATTTCTAAAATCTACTTCTACTTTTTATTTGTTAATGACAGCTGAGTCTAGGAAACTATGGCTCCTCTGGGAAGAGGAGCAAGCGTCTTCTCCAACTCCTATATATACTTTCATGGCAGGAAATTCAAAGTGGCACAAGGACATCTCATATCGAAAGTCCAATCTCTTAGGTAAAATCTATGCAATATGATAATGCAGCCATACTAAATATTCAGTTCTAATAGGTAACCTTTGAAATAAATTGGAATATTCTTTTTTTCCTTCTTTACCTCGCACCAAGAAAGCATAAACAATAATCATATAAAGGTCACTTGCACAATGAATTCTTAGCTGGCCTGGTAAAAGACCTCCCCCCCCACTTGGGATGGAGAAATGTTGTCTATTATTTCATGCTCCCAGCCTCTTTCCATTTTGTAGCAATTTCATTCCACACCTTTTCAGATTTCTAATCTATTAATTCCTCAACTATCTGATCTCAACAATTCTATATTAAGACTGTGTAAATTTTCCAAATGGGTTCCCAAAAAAGCCAAGCACCTCTGCTATTCTTAAAGGAAACCAACATTGTCATCCTTTTGTGCGAGCCTTAAACAGAAAGACATTCTGCTCCCAGATATTGAGCCACTGATGTGATATTAAAGTGGCTGTATATATATTTTTTCCAGTTGTGCTAGGAAGGCTAAAGAGTTTGATTGCTTTAATAAACAGCAGAGAGACTGTGGTGCTCATGCTGGCATAAAGTTCAAAGCCCTGTAATTCATCTCCAAGAAATTTGTGGATTGGGCTCCAATTGGATTCAGCTGGCTCAGTTGGGATCATTAATTAGGGCAGATAGATAATAGATGGATAAAACTAATAGATGGATGGATAGATATATGATAGATAGATTTGTTTATCTTCTTGAAATGATGGAAAAGGGAGATGACCAAGTGAGGTCATTGCCAATGCTTTGAATTATGTCTGAAATGTGTTGGTAATAGAATACGTATTCAAGGATACTTTTCTCCAAATTAATGAGAAAAAATACTTATTACTCAAGGAGCAAAACAAAAAAATAGACAACTCTCATTAACTGTGTTAAAATGGATTCTGAATGTAAACTTAAAGACACACATCCATACAGATCCATATGTATGTAAGTCTGAACACCCGAGAAATAGAGGAACCACTTTTTTAAAAATAAAGTGACAGTGGTAGGGAGCCCAGATATCCATCTCTCGTATCTAATTCTACTGTATGCTATAACACATCTTCTATTTTTTTACTAGAAAAATCAGCTAGGGAAGAAAAGGCTGAATAACTTTATAATATATTTTGATAGGTCATTCTTGTCTTAGCTTTCTCATCTTAAGATGCTTCCAGATTGAAAGCTCCTAGTATGATCAGTCAGAAGACAATGCACAACTTGTTTGGAATAAGAAAAAACAATTGATGGAAAAAAACCATGCATGTCTAATCAATCTAAGCAATATTATCTGGAATATTATCTACAATTCTATCAATGAGGCACAGTGATTGCACAAAACCATAGACCTGCCCAGAGAGTGAGAGAGTAGCTTTATTTGGTCAATGAACAAACTTGCCTCCGAGGCACTTTCATATTACTAAATTAACATAGTTTTTTTTTCCAAATTTCCATCTTAAAATCTGTTTTTTAAAATATCTATCCACACAGAGTGCCAACCTTGCCATCCATGCATACTTAGTGTTTATTTGCAGCTCACTTTTGTCGCTGGGCTGCCTGATGTACCTGGGAAGATGTTTAGAGAGCCATCATCTCAGGTTGCAGCCAAACTATTAACTATCAAAATTAGATAAATAACAGCACTCACCCAACCGTAGTAGCTAACTCTATCACTACAACCCACTGTATCCCGGATACATAAATCAACAGGAACTTGAACCTTCTGATGCAACTTCAGAATGAAGATAGGGAGCACACTTCTTTGAAAATCCCTCTATCAGTTAACATCTCCTTTCCTTTAGGAAAGTATGTGCACGTACACACACACACACACACACACACACACACAGAGAGAGAGAGTGTGAAGACGTGTAATCTTGCCTCCTGGGTACCTTTCTGCCTACAGAAAAATTTCTCTACCCAGGAATGTTCTTTAAAAACTAGAATTATGAGGTAGCCTTTGGGAAGAGTTTGCAGACTAAGAACTGTTGTGGATTTGACTTTTCTTTTTAATTTAATCCCCCATCACCCCATCTCTTAATAAAAATATGGAAATAAATAAACGCAGCAACTCCTTACCTTCTTCAAACATGTTTTATTTTCTCCTGCAAACAAGTCTTCTATTTTACCTGCTGGGCCTTTTTTTGCTCTTCCCTTGAAGGGAAGAAAGCCTCAATCAATACTTTTTCTATTTTCAGACTTCTATTACTTTAAGGAAATCCACAGCTGCCTTGCTGACAGCCTGCACTGGGGAAAAATTCATTCCCTGTTGCAGTGACATCAGAGGATAACCCCCAGCAGGCAAGAGAAGTCTTCCTAATGCCATTATTACTTGCCGTGCACCTTTCATGCATGAGGCATTCAAAGAAAGAGAAAAATAGAGAGGTTTTTTTTCAATCATCAATGTTCTTTATTTAGAGGATGAGGCCCATTCCCCCCCCTTTATTTTCATATTTCTATATCGCTATCAGAAACTCTTTCTCGTGTTACTCCTAGGGCCGAGAAAAACAAAAGATGGTTTCACTAGCAGGAATATCAAGACATACGTTATGGAATTCAGTGTCATAAGATGTGATGAAGATTGCCCACTTTTTAAATGGTTTAGACATTCAAGGAATACATCTCCTCCTCCCCCTCCCCCCTCCTCTCCTTCTTTCTCCCTTTTCCCTTTCCTATGTGACTTACATATTACAGACAGCAATAGATATTTTCTTAACAACTTCCAAATCTGTGAAATTGAGGAGAGCTCATTCATATTCAGGCTAGGTCAAATTTCCAGGACTCCTGAATCTCTACCTTCAGTCCCACCTGGTTTTTTTTCAAGAAGAAACAAAATTCTATAAAGAATTCAAGATGGAAGAAGGTCTAAGTAGCTAGTGGTCTTATTTTAATGTTGTCTTCTTTAAAATAATCTTTGGAACGTCTAATAATCTTTCTTCTTAGTACAATCATTTATCATAGTGTCCCCATCACTCTACAAATAAATAATTAATCTTCTTCCCTCTCTGAATTCTGAATGGGTGGCTGCCCTCCCTTTTACTGTTTGAACTGCTCATATCAATATCAGCCACCCTTGTAAACAGGACATAAAGTGAGATGAGTATTTGTTGTTAGATTCTACTGTTTTTGACGCATAAGCCACCTTAGAAATCTTGGACTAAGCAAAAGAAGAAAGAGCCAAGTTCTTCAGTATTGACCTGGAGAACAAACACTTTGTTTGCTTGTAAATTAATGATGGGTAGGCTCTTTTGAAACAAATGAAGTCAGCATAGAACAGGTAGATAGGAGAAAGACCCCGTAAGTACTTAGCAGGGACGGAATAATGAGCTTCAGTTTATGCAGGGTATATTCACCCGTTGCCCTCTACAAAATACTGGAAGAGATTCTGCTGAAAACATGCGCGTCTGTTAGAGAAAACAGCCAGAAGATGATGATCACCAGAGAATAACATTATACCTATTCATTCTTTCTTAAGACCTGGCAGATGGACATGCTGAAGGTGATCTTTACATTTATTTATTGTAGAGAGAAATAAATTTGGATCACAACACACAACCTCACATCCAGCCAGCTTCTCTTTCCACATTCAAGCTGCTACACAGCCGTGCTGAGTCCCCCTGGGCTAATGAAGAGTGATCGCTGAATATGTAGGGGTGTGAATAAAGTGAGTGTAATAGGAATGTAAAGATTTCTACCAAAGCAAAGTAAAACTCTCTGACAGAAGAGACTTAGAGAACATGGAAATAATCCCAAACTTCAACACTTGATCCAGAGAGAGAAACAGGTATTAATTTGTTGTCTTGATGAATTGCTTTCACAATGGACAAATACTTATTGATGGAAATTTAAGCTACCCTGAGTCCCCTTTTGTAGGGAACATGGTGGCTTAATGATGCTGGAACTGCCTGCCAGAAATTATCTGCACTCCATGAGCCTTGTTCCATGAGATAGAGTGAACTCCCGTTACTCAACCCCTAGCTCCTGCCCACCCAGCAATTTGAAAGCAGGCAATATTGCAAATAGATAAATGGGTACCACTTTGGTGAGGGGGAAAAAAAATCAAACCTTAGCTGCATTTGTGTGTGCGGAGAGCAGAAGTTGGCACTGGCCAGATGCAAGGCAACACGAGATGAGACTGACGGAGGAACTTGGAGCAGTCAGCAACCCAAGTGCTGCTAGCTAATCGATGTAAAACTAGTTTGCCCCACACAGTACACCAAGGATGAACATGGAGAAGCTGAACAGGATGAACTAGCAATCTAGCCTGTCAGGAACTGCATTGTATCTAGCATGCGTAGCATCCCTGACATTTTATCATCATCTCCTTTTAATGACCCCCTAGCCCCTTGTGGGGTGGAGTCTGGGCAGCTGAATGGAGCTGAATGTTTACTGGCTGGATGCCCTTCCTGTCACCAAGGCAGACTTATATTCAGCAGGTATATTCGCATCGTGCCCAGAGAGAGAAATATCTGCCTCTGCTTAGGATTGAACTCACAGCTTTCTGATTGTGAGGCAAGAGCTCCACCTCTAGGCCACCACACCACTCATCCCTGACATTGTATGCCATACATTAAAGAAATAAACAGTCCTCTTTGAGGGGGGAGATGGGTGGGGCTGTCTAAATTGGAATAATAAATGCATTAATTAAAATTTGCATTTCCTGGGAATGGAACCTGAGGGGAGAGGTCCCCAATATCTTTGCATCCTTTCTAAGACTTGACTTTGGTTCTTAGATAATAAGTTTGCAAAACCCTAAAAAACAAAAAGCACCAAGACCAGCCTCCCCTGGTGATTTTTTTCCCTGTGGGCAGAAGAGTGGAGCGAAAGTGTAATGCAGCTAGATGACAATGAACTGCAAAAGCCTGGAGAGAGAGAGAAAAAAAATCACCCCAGCCATGTGAGTATGTAGCTTAGGATAGTTATGATGGTTATGAGCATTGTCAGCAGGAAAATGCATGAAAGGTGGCAGTGGAGCATTTTACATAAATAGATCTCCATCAAGGCAGGCAGCTGTTGCTTTCTTCCCAGTAAATTCATTTGGTTAGGAAGACGAGAACCAGACTCTGAATGCAGGATGATTTTTTCCCTCCTCTCTTTGCCCATAATTTACCCATAGCTTTAGATTGCAAACATAATACTTTATTTATTGAAACACTGTGCAGTAGTTTAGGCCTGCCCCAGAGCACACCCACTCAGCATTTGAATGGTGGGTGGGTGTGCTCTTTTGGAACTGGAAGCGGCTTTAGGCCAGGTTCTCCCGTCTAACAATCATCACTCAGTGTAGCTGAGTTCTGCTAGTAATATGGGGGAAATGCTCTTGACTTAGGGTAAGCGAAAGATGAAGTGAAGGAACTGAAAGTGAATCAAAATGAATGAAATGAAATGAAAGTTGAAGAACTGTTGTCTCTAGTTCCCCCAATTTAGTGTTCTTTAGGCTGCTTCCCCATCATATGTACACTAGAACGCCTGCAAAATATCACCTGTTTGCAGGGGTGGGATTCAATATTTTTAACAACCGGTTCTGTGGGCCTGGCTTAGTTGGTGGGCGTGGCTTGGTGGTCATGTTATTGGCTGGGTGTGGCCAACTCAATATGTTTTTGGGGGTTTGGGTTTTTTTTTTTTTTTTTGGGGGGGGGTTTTGGGGGTGGTTTTTTTGGGTGGTTTTTGGTTTTTGTTTGTTTTTTTTGTTTTTTTTTTTTTTTTTTGAGTAATTGGGGGGGGAGGTTGGTGGGTTTTTTTTTTAAAGGAGAAATTATGGGGGATTTTTTTTTTTTTTTTTTTTTTTTTTTTTAGGGGAGGGGGGGGGGGTTTTGGGTTTTTTGTGGGGATATCTCACTCACATTGAGGCATGCATCTTCTTGCCTGGCCTTTCATGACTGTGGGGAATGCTGAAACAGTCGTAAGTGTAAAAAAATGGTCATAAGTCACTTTTTTCAATGCCATTGTAACTTTAAATGGTGACTCCACACAAGCAAAGTACCAGCAAAGGAGGGAAAAATAACTCCAGAGAAGTTTCAGAGACAGGAAGTCTAGTCCTGCCAAGAGTGTAATAAGGATTAACGGAGAGGCAGTTTCTGTAAGCAACACCAGAATGTTTCCTTCCTGCCTTTCTTACAGGATTAGTCCAGTAATTTCTTCTAACAACCGGTTCTCCAAACTGCTTAGAATGTTAACAACCGGTTCTAGCGAATAGGTGCGAACTGGTAGAATCCCACCCCTGCCTGTTTGTGTAAATATTCTGCTATTCCTTCAAATCTTTGACTGAATATATAGAGTCTTGCCCTAGCTGAAACAATCTTTTACATCAAGAATAAAGCTTGATGTAAAAAAGAATTACCTGAGTAGCTATTTGCATTGTCCTCTAGGTCACGGCAGGGGTGGGATCCGACAGGTTTAACTACCAGTTTGGTGATTTACAATGTGCTTCCCTGCATGCTGCGTGTGCGTGTAAATCTTTGTCAGCTTGCTGCCTGGACAGCTGAGCAGCGCTGTGTGCAGGGAAGTAGCGTTTGAAAAAGCTCTTTTTTCCCCTGCTTTTTCAACTGCAGCTGTGCCTCGAACGGCAGCTGAGGTTGAAAAAGCAGGAAATAAAGATGAGGTAAGAGCCTGGGCAGGTGTGTGGGCCAAACCAGCAGCAGACATAGAACCGGTTCTATGTCTGCTGCTCTTCAGAGCTACCGGTTCTACAGAGCTGGACAGAACCAGTAGAATCCTACCCCTGGCTCACAGGCGTCAAGCTTGTGGCATCATGTTGCCATTGTGACGTTTTGTGATGTTTTTTTTCCCCTTCGCAGAGCTGGGTTGGGCATGGCCTGCTTGTGATGCATCTGGTTCATGGGCCCCCAGTTTGACAGCCTTGCTGCAGATGTTCCATTTTGCTTTATGGATTACCTGAATTGACCTTAGTTGGTTTCAAAGAGGAGAATGAACTAATCAAGGTACTTTGGTTTTTTCAAGGCTCTGGATCTTCCTGAATGAGACATCCTGCTAGGTGTTGGTTCAGGATGGAGTAGCTCTAAATTTCTCCAGGTTTCACATACTAGAATCCTTCCCCAATAGAATTCCACTCATCTAACCCTTGGGACAGTTTTGGTACTTCTAATGTACTGTACAAGAAAAGATGATGAGACATAACAACCTGGTATCAGGCCCTCATAAGGTACAGCGGCTGTAAGTTTTTCTTCATAAATTATAGCTGTGTCAAGGCATTAAAATTCTTCTTTTGGAGGTGGGGGGGATAAAGGGGTCCTTCTGACTGATGACTTGGTTCCAAATATTGTAAGCCAGATCTAATAGAAAGACTACTTGGTTGAGCAGGCTCCATTTGCCATTCAGAATCCAAAATAATGAGGATACTCATCATATAGGGAGCCGCCTTCTTCATCTCCCTGCTGTAGAAGTTCATTCGGCATTTCGGGTAATGCTGCAGCCCAATGTCCCATGTAAGAAGGAAGTACCAACAAGAATGCCTGTCTTCTCATTTATACCTTTGAAGATACTTGATTTTTTTTTTAAAAAAAAATGGGGCTCGTGTGTCAAAGAATGATGAGTGAACTCGACTCCTAAATATATAAAATTTCAAGATAAAAATACCTACATTCCATATAAAACTGAGAATGTTGCTGACGATTTAATATCAAGTCTGAGATAGATCATGCTGTAATAAGTACAGCCTGCCATTTGATCTCTCTCTCTCTCTCTCTCTCTCTCCCCCTGTGTGTGTGTGTGTCTCTGTGTGTGCGCGCACTAGCATTTGTGGTTTAAGGGAAGTTAGCTGGGAGGAAATGATTGTCTAAGAAATTTCTGAGTTTTATCCCAAGAGCGGAAACTCTCTGTCAATGGCTCTCCTATTTCCCTCTTAATCTGTCTAAGCCAATTAGGCATTTAAATGGTGGCAGCATATTTTCAGGAAGCTTTTGTTGCTTTCCATTTTACTCATGACAAAAATAAACAATCCCCTTTGAAATCATAAAGACCAAAAAAAAAAAAAAAGGCATCCCACTGAGTGTGTCTCTATGCAGAAGCATATGCATAATGAAAGGTGAGAAATTATGGATCAATTAACGAGGTAAAAACTACTTTTGCAAACAACAGAGAACACTTTGGATTTATTCCCAATATTGCCCCCATTGTTTGGTTCGAACCACAATCCTGCATCTGTCCAGCATCATGTCAATGATAATAATCTTAGCAGACAGATACAAAATACCCCACTGAAATTACATTGCTCAATTATGCTGTTTACTACTAGTGTTAAACTCTTGTTTCCCAGCTGAATGACTTCAGCAAGCTGAAACTTTTGTTCTTTGCCTTTCAAAAGCACAGCTGTATTCAGTTTCGGCACTGAATTTGCTCTCTAAGGAGAAATACACTGTTTTTCATGCTTTGGGAAAAATAAGAATGTGAGCAACCAAATATTGAGAGCGAAAGCAGTTCTTCAATTTTGTGTGCATAGGCACAAAGACGTTCTGTAAAACCTGGTGGACCATTTTTCTAGCTCTGAAGGAACATTAGGTAGAAGCAGAATGAGATGACAAAGTCCCGAAGAAGAATGGACTGTACCACACAGGCCGCAACCAGGGGAGTATACTTTATTTTATTTAATATCTTGCATTTTATTATTTTTATAAACTCAAGGCGGTGAGCACTTCTAATATTACTTCCTCCTTCTATTTTTCCACAAAAACAATCCTGTAAAGTGAATTCAGTTAAGAGAAAGTGACAGGCCCAGAGTCACTCAGCTTGCTTTCATGGCTAAGGTGGGAACTAGAACTCACAGTCTCCCAGTTTCTAGCTTGGTGCCTTAATTATATCTAACTTCACATTTAAAAGCAAGGAGGAAAATGTTGTAACACTGTCCTGCTATTTTCCAACCCCTCTATGAAATGGTTCGGTCCACTCAATCACCTGTTCTGTACTATGTGTGGATAAGGTCTTGGAATGCTAGAGGTTTTCATGAGACAAAACTATATGTGAGCTGGAATGAAAAGAGGCAGGCATCTTAATCACAAACAAGATTTCTTCAGATCTCAAAATGACTGACCCACGAGGTATTCTAGGCTGATAGCTATGCTGCAGAAAAAGATTCAAAAAGGACCAGTTATGCAACCAAGCAGAGATCTTGATGAAGGTAGTGGTCTCCCTCTGTCTGCTTTCATGCACACAATTTCCTTCAACAATTTTTCTTCTTCTGTAGTAGTCTTTTGAGACATATAAGATGCTGAGCTTGTCAATCAGGTCAGCAGTTTGGCGGTTCAAATCCCTAGCGCCGCATAATGGAGTGAGCTCCCGTTACTCGTCCCAGCTTCTGCCAACCTAGCAGCTTGAAAGCATCGAAAAATGCAAGTAGAAAAATAGGGACCACTTTGGTGGGAAGGTAACAGCATTCCGTGTGCCTTCGGCATTTAGTCATGCCAGCCACATGACCACGGAGACGTCTTCAGACAGCGCTGGCTCTTCGGTTTTGTAATGGAGATGAGCACCGCCCCCTAGAGCCGGAAACGACTAGCACATTTGTGCAAGGGAACCTTTACCTTTATATTAGTCCAGTCATGGTATTTTTTTAAAAAAAAATCATGGCTTGCTTAACAAGCCACAGTACCTTCTTTCATATACAATGCTCAGGTCTAAAGATGGTTCCTGCATCACCCTAAAGCAGAGGTCTCTATAGCGGGCTGAGGAATTCTGGGAATTGAAGTCCACAAGTCTTAACGTTGCCATGTTTGGGGACCTCTGCCCTAAACAAAAACCAAACATACCAAATCTCACAATGACCATAGGTTAGAAAACCAGTATCTAGCTTAGCCTTTTCTTGCCATAATAGCCAGCTGCATATTTCAAATAGGAAGTTACTTAATAGTGACTGTTATTGATATTCAACTACCTAGCATGATTCATAGACAAAGTTGACTTAAACTTCCAGATCTAGCCAACTAGAGTGAAAATTTTTCCTCATGTTAGCTGTCTGTTTGCTTTGGTGTATTTTCTTTCTCAGCTCTTTTGCAAACTCACCTTCAAACAATGTGTAGAGGGAAAGGGGCTGAGCTGAGTTTACTCCACCCTTAATGTTTCTTCCCATTAATTCCTGCAGCTTGCATTTCAAAGTGTCAAAGGAGATTCCTTGTAGTTTCACCAAAATCCTTTATGAAATCTGAATTCCTGTGCAGCCAGGATGTATATGCATGAAAAGGATTCTCATGTTTCTCCTGAACACACAATAAATCTTTCTTTCATAGAGTGTCCTCAACCTGTGAAAGCTACTATTTGATTGAGTGAGGACAAAAATGTGGGAGATACCTTGTTCACTTGAACATTTTGCCAGACTAAGTAGAGAAAAATGTCCAAAGAAGGCTACTGAATTGTCTTGGAGTTGCTTAGAATAACTGACTTGTTTAGGCTTTTTACTGCTGTGCTTATTACAAAATGGAGATCTGGTCTTGGCACCTTAGACTCACACATACAGTCCTTGCTATCAAGTAGTAAGCAGGTTCATTTCTTGTTTTGGTGGGATGTAGGCTCTTAGGGATCAGCAGTACTTTTGATCGAATCCTAAATTTTGCCTGATACAATTCTGTGCAAGTTGTTTAGCAAAGCCCATCCAAGAAACACTGGGTAATTAAAACTGCATCAAGGCTCAGTAAAATCACAAAATCACTAGACACACACTTATGTCAGAGCTCCAGTGCTAATGTCCCCATCATACTGTCGGAGGAAGAGTCAGGTCATCACAACTTTGTGCAATACCTAAGAATGACATTCATGCCATAGAAACATCACAACTTTCCTGTAAGAAAAATTTTGGCTTAAGGGTAGAGAAAAACATAAGTTTTCCCCTCCCCAGCTTTTAGACCCAAGATCTCTTGAATTATAATTATGGGTGTGGGTGTGTGAGAAAGAAAGAGAGAGGAGTGAGAGATTATGCTAAATTCAGCATATAATCTATCACAATACAATATGTTGTTTCATAGGATTCAAGGAATATTCAGGAAATGCATTTTAATGTAATAATTAAGTGTCAGCATTCCACCGCCATCTTAAAAAAAAAAAAAAAGCTTCTTCAGTACTGGTCTTGGGCAGTGATCCATAGCAGAAGGCAAATACCATGTAGGATCTGCCTCTCCATCACTGACAGTTAATAATTAAATCAAATATTATAGTCAAGAATAGAGCGTAGGCATCAGCTTCTTTCAAATTGCATTTCCTTCCTGTTAGGGCCATTAGTTTAAACCAGACTGCCTTTAGAAAACCCCTTATTGCAGCTGCTTTTCAGCAGAGTTCCTGAAATGGATAATGTGGCGCATATTATGTGCAATTACGCAGAACTCCCCAGCGTTAGTGTTTTAGGGTTTTGGAATAAAACAGCTGGAACTACAGGACTGTAAACTAATCAGAAACCCAAAGAGGGAG
Source organism: Notechis scutatus (assembly GCF_049901735.1). Classification (NCBI taxonomy): domain Eukaryota; kingdom Metazoa; phylum Chordata; class Lepidosauria; order Squamata; family Elapidae; genus Notechis; species Notechis scutatus. The sequence continues at coordinate 84,691,382 of NC_142011.1, forward strand.
GGACCCAAAAAAAAACCACCCTCAAGAAAGCCTTTTGTTTCACATTGTTATCAGGTGAATAAAAGAGTGGCATGAAATATTGTACATAGCCTTTAAACACTGTTAACCGTGACCACATCTTCGGAATAGCAAAGGGTCTTGGAAGTCTCAGAGAAAGAACTTGGAAGCTGTTACCGAGGCTTTGCTGAACATGAACACTGGGAAATCAAACCAAGAAAAGAAAGAGGAGGGAAGAGAAGGAGGAGGAAGAGAGAGAGAGAGAGAGAGAGAGAGAGGACATGGCTTTTGGCCACTTAGTGGCGCTCCAATCAGTGATATGTAAAAATCTGTCTAATAATCTTTTTAATCTAACAACAGGAGTCTCTGTATTAGGTTGCAAAACTGGGGTCTCAACCCAATTCTGTAAAGTGCTGAGTAAACCAGGTTGTTCTTGTGATCTAGAGGGATCCCGTCCCAGCCATTCGGATTAGATTTGGCGACCTGCTTTGAGCTTTATGTCATCACCTGGAGTGCTTGGACAATGGCTCATGAGACACAGGACCACATCTGATTGCACTGCTTGGAGATGAGAGGTTCTCCCCATAGTTTGTGTCTCTATTGCAAACTGGAGAACTGTTCTCAGTGGTGGTATTCTACCAGTTTGGTCCCATTTGGCCGAACCGTTAGCTCTGAGGATCATCTGTGAGCGAATCGGTTCGCTCCGACAATCAGTTGCTGGACCTGCCCAACTGCCCAGACTCTATACTGACCTTTATTTCCTGGTTTTCAAGCTCAGCTGCTTCGCATGGCACAGTGGATTGCCACATGGCGGCTGTTTAACACACAAGGAGCTTGCAGGATGGCAGGAGAAGATCAGTAGCAAAACCAATGCATGTGTGCATGAAGCGTGCACAGACAAAGCACACGCTCACCGAACCGGTTGTTACACCGGTTGAATCACACCTCTGAGCCACGCCCACCAAGCCACGCCCACAGAACTGGTAGTAAAAATGTTTGAATCCCACCACTGGCTGTTCTCTTTCATCTATATTTAAACCTTCAAAGTTTTGGCGTGGTTCTACTGAAGCTTAAACAGTGAGATTATTATTATTTTTTCAAAAAGTCTTGAGATGCAAGCGGCAATCTTTCTTGGCTTGTGGATTTTAAATGTAGTCAGATACTCCATTCTAAACAAAGAGCTAGACATGACATAAACAAGCAGATCTAAAGAGGCTCTCAGGAGGATGATACAGGATATCAGGAAGAAATTAGTAATGGTGACAAGAGTGGGTTGTAAAAAAAGGCTATGAAAGCATAATACATAATATTTCTTTCATGCCTGGCTTATTTCTCTTTCCCTTGGACAAACTCCTGGATAGGCCGTCCTAGCTAGGTTGATTCTCCACTGGATAATCCAATACACATACTTCCTTTCTGATTCAGACACCCTCCAAAGAAAACTGAAAGTATTTGAGCCAGGGGTAGGGAGGAAAAAGGCTGTTGATGATTTTTTTAAAGGGACAGAAAAAGAAGGCAACTGCACTGAATTATATTTGTGTAGTGGCAAAATAATATAGATAAAGCCAGCAGAGAAATGCTGTAGAATAAAAATGGTGTAATTCTACCATGTGGAAGAATTGATTTCATGACCTGCTGATTTTTGGAAGGAACTCTTGAAACTCTTTTTTTTCTTCTCCTAATGGATATAAAACAGACAACCTATGAAATCTATCCCTCCAGATGACATGCAAGCTTTCTTCAGAGTACCAATAATAACTTTAGGAAGTAGCTATAGTTGCCCCTTCAGCTCCTGAGAGGAGATATGAGACCTGCTCCTTGCCTTGCCTGAGATCAATCATGTTTCTTAGGAACCATTTCTGTGCAGCATGATGCAGATGATCAAAAATGATTCCTTGCTTTTTCCTTTGAGAGGAACGAAAGCCACAGGCAGTCTCCAGCAAAGCCTCTGTTGATAAAATGAACTTCCACTAACAGTCTGGATCATAACATTATGGGAAACAGAGGAAGACTTGAATCCTCCTCCTATTCTGTGAGCCCCTCTGGATTTTTTTTTATCCCACCTTTATTACTTTGTAAGTAATTCAAGGTGGCAAACATATTAATTTCCCCTTCCTCTTCCTATTTTCTCCACGTAATAAAATATTGCGAGATGAGGTGGGCTGAGAGAGGGTGACTGGCTCAGATCACCAGCCAGCAGCCACCATCTTAGGATGGTGGATATTTTTCTGTTTGTGCAGAAAGCTGTTTTAATGTTGTGTTTTTGGAGGATCTTGCTGATTTTGTCTGTAGTGCCTTTTATATATGGGAGCAGGGCTTTGCCATTCTCTTGTTCTCTGTCTTGGATTTTGGTTGGGGTTTATTTTTGGATTAGGTGGGTAATCTTATTTCTTTGGAATCCATTGGCTGTTAGTACGTTGGTGAGAGTGTGTAGTTCGGTTTTTAGGTGTTGTTCATCGGCTAAGCATTTTGTTCTGGAGATGAGTGTCTCAGCTACGGACTAGAACTCACAGCCTTTAGCTTTCCAGCCTGGTGCCCTAACCACTAGACCAGAGGTCTCCAAACTTGGCAACTTTAAGACTTGTGGACTTCAATTCTGGGAGTTGAAGTCCACAAGTCTTAAAGTTGTCAAGTTTGGTGACCCCTGCACTAGGCCGTAGATTTATTTATACTGTATTTCTCTGTAGGCAGATGTTTAAGGCCTTATACCTGGAAAATACTATTAGATATGAACAACATTCACCAAGCCCACCAGATCTTCTATCAGAAGGCTTTTTACTGGCATCTACTGATATTCCCCCATCCAGATGATGGGGAATAGCTTTGTTTTCTAATGGCTATTACAAGAACATTTTATACCAAGCATCTTTAGCACCTCATCCCATAAAATTTCAACTAGTGTAGTCACAAGGCAGGTTGGTTGTAGAAACTACCAAACCAGAAGCTCTATTCATAAAGGCAAGTTTGACACTTATAAGTGTATTATCCATCGGAAGTGAAAGATTTCACCGAATCAGGATTCTGGACAGAATTTGTTTTAATCTCTAGACTGAGTATTGTGGTTTGAGGACAAAAGAAGAGATCTCTAATAGAGAAGGATCAACATAGCACCATCATTATTTAGGCTGACACTACAATGCTATTAAAAATAAAATAAAAGAATTCAGATTTGTGAAATCCCACCACCGAAAAGTAAGACATTTATTTAGTTCAAAGACTGGTATGTGAAAACAGCAATTCTGCAAATTCATGGACCCTGCTTAGTCTATTTGCAAGCTTCTTTGCAGCTGGGAGTTAACCTCGTCAGGTTTCTAATTGCAAGGAAGTTTACAAGTCTGTTTATTTGCAAGAAATGCTAAATACCTTAGAGAATAGTTCTTGTACGTTTGCCTTCCTCCCACCCTATTAACACTCCCATTTACATATCAAATAATATGTGAAATTTTGGAGAATAGTTTTTAATATTTTCTGTCTCTCAACAAGTAGATGTGAATTCTAGAGCTACAAAATGTATTTTATTCAACTGCCATGCCTGAGTGAACTGGAGAACAGGAATTTCTGAACAGACAACAATCTGAAATGCTTTGTTTTCTGGGGGGGAAAAAGCCTTCAGTCTTCTCCCAAAAATTGACATGAAAACAGTGTTCCTATGGATGCTAATTTCTACCTTCCCAAGTATATTATCAAGCAGTTTTCCTAACTGCATGGACATCCACCTTTCAATAGATAAGGAATTCCATGAAGTCAAATAAAATCCTGAGCATATGATATATGGCTTTCCAGTCATATAATTTATTTCATGGTCTTATCTTTTATAATAAAGAAGTGCCCGTTACATAACATATTGTAGCCAATTAATCTATAGGTTGAAGACTTCTAGTACCATAGAAACCTGTGTGTGTGTGTGTGTGTGTGTGTGTGTGTGTGTGTATGTTTTCTTAAGTTTTCGCGGGTACTTACATGTATGGCATTCAGCTTTGTTCGGGTATTTTCCCATGTCATTGTAGTTGTGCTTTTAAAGTTGTAGCAACATGGGAAAATACCCAAACAAAGCTGTGTGTGTGTGTGTGTGTGTGTGTGTGTGTGTGTATACACACACACACACACACGCACACACACACACACACACACGCCTGCAATCCCAAATTATTGTTAACCTTCTAAATCAGGGGTGTCAAACCTGATTTCATTGAGGACCACATCAGGATTGTGGTTCTCCTTGGGGGCCTGGGGTGGGTGTGGCCAGGGTGGGCGTGGCCAGCTTGACATCACTCATGTCAGGGGCGCCTGGGGTGGCCGGAGTGAAAACAGGCTCCCAAGCTCTGTTTTCGGCTGGGATGGCCTCCTGCAACCCTCTACCAGAGAAAACTGAGTTTTCAGTGGCAGAGGGTTGCAGGAGGCTGTCCCATCTGAAAACAGAGATTGGGAACCCATTTTCTCTGGCAGAGGCACCACGGGCCAATCCTTCACTCTTTCTAGGGTGGCCCCATGGGCCAGATCTAAGCACCCCATGGGCCGAATCTGGCTCCCTGGCTTTGAGTTTGACACCCCTGTTTTAAATTCATGCGTCAAATTCTGAATCCTAGGCTGGATCTCAGGATCTTCAAGTTTATCCATCTAAAGTATCATCTGACATCCAAAAGGCCAGACCAGAATCGAAAGGCCAGAATCTGGAAATGTGTATATACAGCATCTGATTACTGCTAGGAAATAGGAAGAGATCAGTATGGTGAGAAAGGCTCTCACATTCTAGGAAATGAGTAAGCAGGTCTGACTACAAAATGACTTGACAAGAAGAGGCAAAGAAGGGATGAATTTACAGAGTGTGGATGTAAGCGTTGTGATTTGCAGGCAGCCTATGGAGAAGGCAGTGGAATCGGACAGTGGGAAAGAATGGGGACCAGTCAGGGAGTCTGGAGAGGACTCGGATGAGGGTCCTGTGTCCGATGCAGAGATGGGGCCAGGACCATCTGGGAGTGGGGTGCTGACTCCAGAGCCTCCGGAGTCTGGCAGCAGCGAGGCCAAGGAACAAGGGGAGCCTGTTCCCAGTGCACGTATGCGCAGAGCTGCTAGAAGGCAAGAACAACTGAGACAAAAAGGCTGACTTGGGAGTAAGGCTGGGAGGTGATTGCCCCTCCCATAAGGTATAAAGGACAGGCAAAGGTGACGAAACCTTTGCAGGAAGCAAAGTCGTTCATTCTGTTCAGATTAATCCTTGAAGCTCTGTGTGGACTTTGCACTTTGGTTGGTTTTTTTATAATTCATCTGGCACTCTAGTTGTTGGCAGCAATTCAAAGGAAAGAAAGGTGGGTGCTTATCTTGAAGGGACTGTTTGGGACTCATTACCTGCTGGGAATGAAAATAATTCCTTGCATTCAAATAAAACAAGAGTTGTTTTAACTAAGCATGTACTTAATTACAGTCTCGGGAAGCCTTGGTCAGAACAGTAAGTGGACGAGTGTGGATATGAATGTAAGGCTCTGTCTTTTTCTTTTAAGCAAATCATGTTACATGAACTTCATCTACTGTTTTGAGCGAGCTGTTTGAGAATTCCATGAATGAAAAAATTGAGACAATAAAGTATTTGGTTAAGTCTCTGGTTAAACCGTTTGTGCATCAAGAGGGTAAAAAAAGTGTCCTGGACATTACTAGTGTTAGATAGATTCATACAGGTAGTCCTCAACTTAGGGCTGTTTGCTTAGCAACCATTCAAAGATATTTATGACCTGATTTGATGTTCCAATGGTGGCCCATTCTTGCAGTCACATGATCACATTTTAGCCCTTGGCGACCAGTCTGTATTTACAGCAACAATTTTTAATATTTTTTTGCTGAAAACTGGCATTTACTTTCAGTGTGTAGCAAAAATTGCCCACTGGCTATAATGGATATGTTTAATGACCACCGCTTTGCTTAATGACCATGGTGTTCTTTTAATGACAGCAGCATTTGAAAGAATAGAATAGAGCTGGAAGGGACCTTGGAGGTCTTCTAGTCCAGCCCTCTGCTCCAGCAGGAAAACCTATACCATTTCAGATAAGTGATTGTCTATTCTCTTCTTTAAAAACTTCCAGTGATGGAGCACCCACAATTTCTGAAGGCAAGCTGTTCCACTGATTAAGTCTCTTCACTGTTAGGAAGTTTCTCCTTAATCCCACATTGCTTCTCTGCAAAAAATGGTTGTAAAACTGGTGTGCTCATATGGAGATCTGCTGAATAACTACCATGAATTATGACCATAATTCCAGGCTCAATTACAGTCATAAATTGAGGAGTGCCTGTATAGCATTGAGGTATCAGAGATTAAGATTATTCATGAATGGTCCTGCATCAAACTGGAAAGGTAAAGTGAAATTATCCACCTGGTGTCAGCCTTCAAGATCTTCTACTATTGCTTTGCATCTTTTGGCTGCCATAAGTAACGGGGGGAGGAGGGGGTAAAGTCTGGGAAGCGAGCTGGAGGTGTTACATTCTAGTGCTGTATAAAACGAGGAGGGGGGAGTATAAATTCTTGCTTAGGTTTCTATTTCTCACTTAGCTTTCTTTTCTCTGCGCAGCTGCAAACCTTTATCAAAATATGCCAAGGTCAACGGACAGAGGCCTCATCACCACCTGAAGATGTCCACACGATCATATTCACAACTTTTAATTGGAAGAATCATTTGAACTATTGGGGGTGGGAACATTTCTATCACTTTGTATATGTGATTTGCGTGCCTAATTCCTCAGATTCAGAATTCTATGGTTGCTACCACTTCATTTTCAGTAAAAGATATCTTTTATCTAATCTAAGGAGTCTAAGTATTTCTTTCTTGAATTTTGAAGATGGCTTCAAGGAAAAAAAAAAGACAGCTTACCCAGTTTGCCAAAAGACAAAGAGCTGAGAATGAAGACCACTGAAAATAAGATGGGAATTCAGAGTGATATTGAATAGTTAATTCAGACCTTTCAGAATCTCAGATATGCCTTCCGTTGTAGGGTTTGGGTTCAGATTGTATTGTAACCAGATTGGGTTCAGACTGAATTGCTTTCAGCTATAGGAGTTGAATCCAGTTTGACTGATAACTAACCAGATGGAAATCAATAGCAAAGAGGATAAATGCTTGCTTTGTTTTCCACAGGAGGCAATAAATAATGGCACCCTGTTAACAAGGCAACTGCAATCTTGGCCCGTTTGCAGTTGCAGTTTATACATATCTAACTGTGTAGGAGTTTGGATTAGATAATTCCCAGGGTCCTTTTGATGATTCCTTGGGCTGACAATGAGCATTCCAGTATGGGGATGGTAGAATGGTGGAAGCTTGGTTCTCCATATTTTATTCCTAAAAAAAACACCCCTATTGCTTATACTTTCATTGTTTTATATTCTTAAGATGATAGCAAACTACATATACACAACCTCCACCCTCATTTTGGAAATGCATTAAAATTGCCAACGTTTTGCTTTGTTTACTTTGCATTCAGGGAAGGCTTCTTCTGAATACCTTTCTACCTCCATCTTCCAGAAACAATTTGGATATTTGTTAATTAAATTAGTCAAGTGCTTTACACTTTTCCACTCATTTAAATGTTAATGTTCATATTTAGGGAGGCTAATTAATTGCTTTCATTTTTTAAAGTGAGAATAAAAGTTAAGGTGTGACCACACATCTGACAAAGACATACTGTTGAAATCTTAATAGATGAATGTGTTGAAAAGAAAATGTTTCCGCAGAATGTTTCACAAGTTCACAGCTGAGGTTTTCTGACTGCTATAGACTAAATGATCCTAAGGCTCAGAGGTTCTGTATTTAGTTTAGTGCAAGGGAAAGTTCTGTGTGAATACAAAGATACACATGTGGAAACATTTCTTCCATAAAAGAAACATCCTTCACCATAGAATAGAATAGAATTCTTTATTGGCCAATTGTAATTGGACACACAAGGAATTTCTCTTGGTGCAAATGCTCTCAGTGTACATAAAAGAAAATATACATTCATCAAGAATCATAAGGTACAACACTTAATAATAGTCATAGGGTACAAACCATCAATGTGTGCATGTATAATTTATTTTTTATATTCACTCTGAATATAAACTAATGAACTAATGGAATGGGCTTATTATAAACTAAGGTCAACAAAGGAACAGTTCTATCTATATAGAGGACTAGTCACCTGTTTGAAGAAATCTTCTCCAAAAAAAGGCTATTAAGCCCATGACTTTTACTAGTAAGAATGAGGAGCAGGGACTTGGATAGTAAATGAAATAAGCTAATGGTCTCTTGGCCACAAGTTTAAGATGTGCTGGTAATCCATTTTAATTATGGTAAGCATTTAAATGGAAACAGATCAAAAATATTCAAATATATTTCTTCTTTTGTTTTTGTTAAAGGGTACTAATACTTCTGTGTCGGAAGCACCGAAGTGCTTTGGTGGTGAAAGAATTTGCCAGTGACAACACCATTGCCTCCTTTCACATCCCTGGGAAGTTGCTCACCGAAGTGGTACCTATTTATCTACTTATGGTCACCTGTTTTGGAGCCATTGAGTCTGCAGGAGCTGGAGCATGTGATGGGAGCTCACCCTGCCCCGTGGCAGCAACAGGTCTCGAATGCCCAGCTGCCAATTGTCAGCCAGTATCCTAACCTTGTGAGCCACCACGTTCCTATGTTAAAGGATGCATAAAAACAAGAAGAGCGTGAGTTGCTTAAAATTGCTGAAAGACAGCATACGTAAAAACGTCTTTTGACTTAATTATTTGGATCTATTATACCAGGGATGTCAAAGGTCCTAAGCAGGGTTGTATTTGACCTTGGGGGGTTGGGGTGGGCATAGCCAGAGTGGGCATGGCCAGCTCAACATCACTTGTGTTGGGGGCGGCTTGTGGCGGCCCAAGTGTTCTGACAGAGAAAATGGGCTCTTGAGCTCTGTTTTGGCTGTGACTGCTTCCTGCAACCCTCTGCCAGCAAAAACAGAGGTTGGAAGGGCCGCCCGCGGCCCTCACAAGCTCTGTTTTCAGCTGCAACAGCCTCCTGCAACCCTTTGCCAGCGAAAACTACCATTCTTTTTCTGGCAGAGGCATCATAGGCCAGTCCTTCACTGATTCCAGATCAGCTCTGCTGTGTCATGCCCCTGTTGGAGTCTGAATCTGAGGAGGAAGATGAACAGCTGACAGGGAGTGGGAGTGTGGCTCTTTTGGCTGTGGAGGAAACTGGGGAAGGGCAAAGTCTGGCTGGACAGAACAAGAGAGAGGGAGTTCAGAGGAAGACCCAGGCCCACCCCCTCTTCATCCTAGGACATTCAGGGAGGAAAGGAGAAGAGAGCAACATGGGTTGCATGGCTTACGGGGGAGGAAAGGGCCCTGATTCCCCTCATTAGTCACACCTGCGAATGAGAGTTTAAAAGAGATGCAAGCTGAGTGTGGCATCTGTTGGGAATAAACGTGAGTTTATCTTGTGTTGACTGTGGTTATCTGCGTTCTTGGAATCCTCCCAAGTGGGTTGATTCACTGCCATTTTTTCACATCTGAAATTCCTTCTCTTGCCCTGCTGGACTAATTACCGTATTTGCCGGCGTATAAGACGACTTTTTTGCCCTGAAAAAGATGCCTCCAATTGGGGGGGTCGTCTTATATGCCGGGTTGTCTTATACGCCGGCAAATAGTAATTGGGAAGCACTGCGGCTGCCGCGGCTGAGGCACTTTGCGCACCGTGGAAGCGAATCCCGTGAAGCCGAAGGAGCAGCCAGCCTTCTCCCAGCTCCCAAGGAAGCGAGGCTCGCACCGCCCGAGCTCCACTGAGGTATCCGGCTGGGGCTGTCAGGAGTTGTTACCGCTGGCGCGGCTCGCGCGGCTCCAGTCCCGCGTTGCCTCGGGAAGGAAAGGCAAAACCAGGAGCCGCTGCTGCCATTGCAAAGCGCCGCCGCGCTCTTCCTTTTTGCCTTTCCTTCCCGAGGCAACGCGGACTGGAGCCGCTGAGCGCGCCAGCGGTAACAACTCCTGACAGCCCCAGCCGGATACCTCAGCGGAGCCCGGGCGGTGCGAGCCTGCTTCCTTGGGAGCTGGGAGAAGGCTGGCTGCTCCTTTCAGCTTCACGGGATTCATTCCACGTAGACAAAAGTGCCTCAAAAAAAAAAAAAGTGCAAAAGTGGAAGGCGTGCGGAAGAGGGGGCGAGTATATAACAAACTATATTTTGAGTGGAAATGTTGGGGGGTCGTCTTATACGCCGGGTCGTCTTATACGCCGGCATATACAGTACCTCATCTTGCCCTGCAGGCTTGAGTTTGACATCTCTGTGTTATTCTAACAATCACTGAAATCCCTACATTGCCAGTACAATTGAAAAGTATGTTAGATGATTCTGTCCCATATTAACAAAGGAATGGCTAATGTTCAAAAAATATTAAGTAAATTTCATATGTTAAGATTAGATTAATCCATCAAATGATTCTTTTTCATGTCTAAGGGACATTTAGCATTAACATTATGTTAAATTATAAAATGAAAAATGAGAATCTATCAATTTTTGAAGAACTAGAATTTATCAAATGCAGAGTTTAAAATATAGTTCTGTTTTATTGGAAAGAAACTGCTCCTCTGGATTTTTAATCCTGGAATGAAGACATTCCTCTGCTTTTGAACGGCTCTTTATTGACATAATAGAAGGATTGGCCAATATAAAATCCATTAGTCAAGATTTAATCTGTTGTTTATAATGGAGTCATTTTTATATGTGTATTGCAAAATCATTAATGTTTATGTTTATTGCATTATTATTATGAATTATTATTATTTCAAATTAATTCACTTCATGATAAAGTTTCTTCAGTGAAAATGATGGACTATAATCTATCACACTGGTCCAGTGCAGATTAGTTGATTTTTTTCTGTCCAGTCTAAAAAAAAAAATGACTGGTCCAAAATGACCCAGCTGGTTTTTGTGCTAAAGGGAAGACTACAACAAGAAGAAATAAGCACCTACTGTATACTGTGGAAAGAATCTCTAGCAGCAGCTGATCTCAAATGGATTATTATGTCTCAAAAAATGTTAGCAGACATACATGTGTGCTAACATAGTCTAACCCAAGGAACATACTAAGGACTTGGGATAATGTATTACATATTTGGAGTCTCTGAAGAACATAAAGTAATGGTGTGGGACAAGGGTTTTCAAACTTGGCAAATTTAAGACTTGTGGACTTCAACTTCCAGAATTCATGAGCTAATATGACTGGAAGAGGAATTCTGGGAGCTGAAGTCCACAAGTCTTAAATCTGTCAAGTTTGAAGACCCCTAGTGTGGGACATCAACTCATTGGCTTCAAGTCATGTGCAACAAATAATGGCATTCATTCAAGCTACTCCCAAAAGAGAGGGACATTACTGTCTTACCTCTGGGTCTTGAAAATAAAAAATGTATTGCATATTCATATTCCAGTCTCAGTTGCCAAAGGAAATGCATTTATTTATCCATTTACTTTAGTACAACAGAGATCCATTGTCAGTGTTTCAGCAAACCTCCATTCCAATCAGTAACTCCGAGACAGGCATAATCTCAAAAGTACCTTTATTAGACTAGCACCTGGCAGATCTGTGAAATCTTGAAACTACAGAGACAAATGGCAGTCCAATCACTTCTTGAAAGTCTCAAGTGATGGCGCTCCCACAACTTCTGAGGGCAAGCTGTTCCATTGGTTGATTGTTCTCCCTGTCAGAAAGTTTCTCCTTATTTCCAGGTTAAATCTCCCCTTGTTCAGTTTCCATCCATTATTCCTTGTCTGGCCTACAGGCGCTTTAGAAAATAGCTTGACCCCTTCCTCTCTGTGGCAGCCCCTCAGATACTGAAAGACTGCTATCATGTCTCCCCTGGTCCTTCTCTTTACTAGATTAGCCATGCCCAGATTGTGTAACTGTTGTTCAAATGTTTTAGTCTCCAGTCCCCTAATCATCCTGGTTGCTCTTCTCTGCACTTTTTCTAGACTCTCAATATCTTTTTTGTAATGTGGTGAACAAAACTGGATGCAGTACTCTAGGTGTGGTCTTACTAAGGCTTTATAGAGTAGTATTAGTACCTCCCTTGATCTTGATTATATCCCTCTGTTAATATAATTTAGGATTGCATTAACTTTTTTGGCTGCTGCTGGCTCATATTTAGCTGGTTGTCCACTAAGACTCCAAGATCCCTCTCACAGTTACTGCTATTAAGCCTGGTTTCACCCAGTCTATATGTGTACTTTTGGTATTTCTTGCCTAAGTGTAGGACTTTACTTTTCCCTACATTGAATTTCATTTTGTTAGATACGGCCCAGTGTCTAAAGTTTCCTGGACTTCCCACAATGTCCCAAACTACAACCCATCCCCTTTTCTCCCATCATCACATCGCATGGACCAATCACGATCTGTCTCAGTGTAAGATCCTTTTTCTCTGCTGCGCCACACTTAATAACTTTGAACTAAGAAAAGAATTTTATTTTGTCTACTAGAACTACTCCAATGAAATCACCCCCCCTCCCAACTCCTCAGGCTATGTGGCAGCGTGGAATATGGTTTCCAAGGCTGACACCCATTTTCTTGTCTTCATGGAATGTTACCAGTGAATGTCCAGATTCAGATAATTTGCTTCTTTCTGTATCTTGTTCTGATTGGCTATGCAAATCAAGAATCCAGACTAGAGACTATGACAATATTTTTGGTGGTTTATGTTCAGCTAACTATTTTCTTCACTCTCCTTAATTTTGGTTAGTGCAGATAATTCCTTCTCTAACCCGATGACTCCATCTGGAGCAAAACCTACTTATCCCCACCCAGATTAGCCATAGACTAGAGATCATTGATAGAGGAGAATATTTATAGTTCAGGTTAGTCTTTTTGGTGCTCCCTGAGCTTGGTTGTTTTCTTGCAGATGTTTCATTACTCAACTACTTAATATCATCAGTGTTAGCACTTTTGCATAATGAAATGTCTTCAAGAAAACAACCAAGCTCTGAGAGCACCAAGGACCCTATAGAGAAGATGGATCTAGTTATGGATCCCAAACGTTCCTTTCCTAGACCTTCAATATAACAACCAAGCTCAGAGAGCACCAAGGACCCCATAGAGAAATTGCCAGTGTCTTTTTCTTTTTTTTCATATGAACAATGTTATGTCTATTCTTGTTAGCCACTAATGTTTCCTGCAAGTCATTTGCATGTTTTGACCCTTTTCCAATTGAATCATATCAGGAAAAAAAACAAGATTTTGGTCCTAACAAATGCAGACTGACAGCCATGATACAATAAATGTACAGAAAATTTATGTAAACATAACGGATAAAAATGGATTTGCTATAAACATGCAGGCACAAAATATTTAGCTGCCTTTAAGCATACTTATATTAGAAGAAATATATGAATATTTTGAACTGTATTTATTAAAGGGTAAAACAAATATATTTTGAAATTATAGGTACCACCTTCACCTTTCCAAATGATCTTTCTTGATGGTTTCCTTAGTGATAAAAAAGTAATGAATTTATATTTTTAAAATGCTTTATGTGTCAATTATACACTTCACTATGGCCCTGTCAATCCAAATTAAGTTATTCTCAGTATACCTGGAATATATAATGTGTGTATTTTGACCATTGAGCTAAAGTTCATGTAAACTGATGCTGTGCATACCAAAATTGTACTGTCATTTTATTGTTTCCTGAATTAAGCTGACATAATAAAAAACTTCACTAAAACTAAGACTGACTGGTTTAATTTCCTTGCCAAGCAACCAAAAAACCTGGGCAAATGTTGAAAAAATATTTGAGTGATAGCTTTTTAATACTTCACAAGACAAGAGGTATAAAAAAATAATAATGTGTAAGAAGTCACTGTCTCATGTATAGTCCAAAGGAAATATGCAACAACTGATAAGGTAAGTAATGAATTTGATCATGATTCACGATTCTTCGAAGATGCTAGGATATTACTTTTTGGTTGCACGTGTGAAAAACATTCATAAGTCACTTTTTTTCGGTGATGTAACTTTGGTCACTAAATGATCTGTTGTAAATCGAGGATTGTATATAAAGTTAAAACCTGGAGTTTTGTAGATTATAATACAGAGGTATATACAACATCCATAAAGAGCATCTTATCAAACTGTCTAGAGCAGTGCCCCCCAACCTTTTTGGCACCATGGACCAGTTCCATGGAGAGCAGTTTTCCCACAGACCAGGTCGGGGTGACGGGGCATGGTTTCACGGTTCCACATGTGTATGGATGGGGCTTCACTTGCTTGCACAGACCGGTTCCTGGCAGGTGCCTGTCCATGCACCGTGGGGCTGGGGAACCCTAGTTTAGAGATCTTTTTTGGCTTTGTTTTGTTTAATGCCTTAAAGCAGGGGTGTCCAACCTTGGCAACTTTAAGACTTGTGGACTTCAACTCCCAGAATTCCTCAGCTAACAAAGCTGGCTGAGGAATTCTGGGAGTTGAAGTCCACAAATCTTAAAGTTGCCAAGGTTGGACACCCCTGCCTTAAAGCTATTCATAATTCTTGACAGCCTGGAGATGTCAATGCAGTTTTCTTGGCAACATTTACAGAAGTGGTTTGCCATCCTCTCCTTCCTAGTAAACCGACCCAAATTCACCCAAGGCAAGAATAGAATTTGTGACCCTCCAGTTTCCAGCCTGGTACTTTAACCACTACATCAAACTGACTCTCCACAGTGAACAAGATCCATTAAAGACACCACATCTGCTCCAGTGGTGGGATTCAATTTTTTTACTTCCAGTTCTGTGGGCGTGGCTTGGGGAAGGATACTGTAATATCTCCAGTTAGAGGTGGTATTTGCTGGTTCTCCGAACTATTCAAAATTTATGCTACTGGTTCTCCAGAACTGGTCAGAACCTGCTGAATGCCACCTCTGATCTGCTCCATCCATGGAAAAGATGCGGAAGAGCAAGCCATAAGGGATAAGTAGCAAGACAATGAGACTCCTGGAAGGAAGAAAATATTTCTGTCTTACGAGTTTGAGTTTGGGAAAATTAAGATGTGGGTGTAACAGTCGGTTGCCTATCTTAAAATTTATTGGTAGTCTAAAGTCTCCTGCCTGTCCTAAAATTAAGATGGAGACACCATTTGCTGCCTATTTTAAAATTGATCTCATTACCAAAAATTATGAACTTACACACTTTGTTTTATTTTTCACCCGGTTTGGTATTTTGTTTTTATTTCCTCACAGTGTATTTACTTCCAGGAAGATGGTAGCCCCTGTATGATTCTGCCCACTGAGCTTGTTGTTCCATCTGCAGAACCAGAGAGAAGGCCTTCATCTTCAGGAGCACCAAGTTCTTGAAAAACTTCCAGTGTTCTCTTGCCAAATGCCAAGCAATCTAGACCAGAATAACCAATTCATTTCCACTGAAGGTGATAGGATGACTGCTGCCTATATATTCCAACTGCACAGCAGAGAGTTTGGGCTACCAGGAAGAAATATCATTGCACTAAGAGATGTGGTGGTTCAGTGGCTAAGATGCTGAGCTTGTCAGTCAGAAAGGTCGGCAGTTTGGCGGTTCGAATCCCTAGCGCCGCGTAACAGAGTGAGCTCCCATTACTTGTCCCAGCTTCTGCCAACCTAGCAGTTTGAAAGCATGTAAAAATGCAAGTAGAAAAATAGGGACCACCTTGGTGGGAAGGTAACAGCGTTCAATGCGCCTTTGATGTTTAGTCATGCCGGCCACATGACCACGGAGATGTCTTCAGACAGCACTGGCTCTTCGGCTTTGTAATGGAGATGAGCACCGCCCCCTAGGGCCGGAAATGACTAGCACTTATGTGCGAAGGGAACTTTTACCTTTAAATGGTTGTGCCCAATGCCCATCCTGAAGAGGCTGATTGATACTCTGGCTTGTAATGGGAATAACCAGTAATGAGAGGGGGAGAACATCTTGCTGGCCTTAAGCCTGCTAGACTGTGTGTAGAGGTATTGTAATAATAGTAGTGGATGAGTGTTAGGGTTTGAGGTTAGGGTTTGAGGATTAACCCCTAGCAGAGTATTTCAGCAGTAGTCAAGCCAGGCAGCCAAAGGAGAGCGGAAGGGCCCCAGAGTATACACACACTGAACACAAACACTGTTTGTAGTTTAAATAGTTTTTAATCCAGTTAGAGTTTAAGCATTGTCATTCAGTCCATTAAGTCATTCACAGTATTTCCATCCAGTAAGACTCACTAGTATAGTCCAAGTTAAGAGTCCTTGCAATATCTTTATCAGCCGATAAAGATATCTTCTCCTCCTCCGGTTTCACTCTCCAGAGAAACAAACGCTGGATATTCAGCAAACAGTAGCAAACAATAACAGTTCAGTCACAGGCACTCACAGTCAGTAATCACAGTTAGTCGCAGCAGCACACAGTAACAGTTACAGCCAGACGGTAACAGCCAGCACAGTAAACTCACAGTAAGATTTCCAGCTTCTAATGCTTCCTTATATTGTAACTTCTAACCGCACCCTTAATCGGCTAATTGCCTGCTGCATTGTGCTTAAAGTGATAAGCACTTAAACCATGATATCTAAGTTTTATATATTTATTCACCCAAACCATATTTGGTATCAATGTTATACCTAACATACTCCCCTTTTGGGTGATATAAATATATAATACCTTACAATCTTATCCCATATTTTTCACAACTCTCTTGGTGCTTACTGGCACCTTGGGCTTTAGTAAAATTATCAGCTAAATTGTCCTCCGACATACAGTACTCTAGCTGAATCATCTTACTTCTTACAGATTGTCTCACGTTTAGGTATCTTAGATCTGTATGCTTGCTCCTTGTTTTTACTCCAATATTTGTGGCCATTTGAATTGCTGCCTGATTATCTTCATGTATAATTATAGGATAATCTACAGTTATACCTATATCAATTAACATTTGTTTATACATTATTAACTCTGTACATAACAATGATAAACAGGAGAATTCTGCCTCCATAGTAGACAAACTTATATGCTGTTGTCTTATTGACTTCCAGCCTATTAATGTCTTACCCAGCATTATGGCTGTTCCTGAAGTCGACTTTCTAGTGTCTCTTTCAGATGCAAAACTAGCATCTGCATAAGCACTCAAAATTAAATCACCCTTTGGTTCTAAATACAATGAATAATTCATTGTCTTTTTAAGATATCTTAATATCCTCTTAGCTGCATTCCAGTGTCTTTCACATGGTGCAGAATTGAATCTAGCCAACTGATTCACGCAGTACGATATATCTGGTCTAGACCAATTACTAATATAACTCAAACTACCAATTAAAGATTGATAAATC
This sequence comes from Notechis scutatus, assembly GCF_049901735.1. Classification (NCBI taxonomy): domain Eukaryota; kingdom Metazoa; phylum Chordata; class Lepidosauria; order Squamata; family Elapidae; genus Notechis; species Notechis scutatus. The sequence goes on from NC_142011.1 coordinate 84,708,656, forward strand.
ACCTTATCAAACTCATGGCTTTGTTCATCAGTGTTGCTAAACTCCTGACTCATTGGAGTCTTAGCTGGCTTACAAAGCTCCATCTTGTAATCTTTTAGTAATTTGCTTATCTTATCTTCCTGAGATATCTTAAAACCTTTCCTTGTTTTCTTTATATTCAAACCGAGATACTTCTTTATCTCCCTAATTGCTTGATCTTTATTCTCTTTCCTAATGATGCTATTATTTTATTTGCTTCATCATTAGTTTCAGTTATCAAAGCAATGTCATCTGTGAATAGTAATAATAATGATACTTTCCCATTTATCTCCCTCTTAAACAGACATGGATCGGCTAAACCAGCTTTAAATCCTATATTTTCTAGTTCCTTTACAATATACTGGTTCCATTCATAGCCTGATTGTTTTAGACCATAGAGGCTTTTCTTTAACAACCAACAATCATTATTATCCTTATTTTCACTTTTAATACCAACAGGTTTTTTTCATATAAATAGTATGTTTTAATGGGGCGTGCAAGTAAGCAGTTTCCACATCTAGATGGTTAACTATATAGTTTTTACTAGCTGCCCACACTAAAGCTGCCCTCAAGGTTGCTGCCTTAAGACTAGGTGCAAACACCTCATCATAGTCATTAGCATTCTGCCTAAAACCTTGGGCTACTAACCTTGCCTTATGGATTAAATTATCATCCTTATCTGTTTTTACCTTAAATATCCATTTGCAGCCAATGGATTTCTTTCCTGCAGGTAATTTGGCATTTTCATACACCTTCATATCACTTAATGAATTCAGTTCCTTATTCATTGCTGCATACCATCTTTCTTTTTCCTTATTAGGATACTTTTTAATTTCTTCTACAGAATTAGGAACTTCATTAATCTGGCACACTGTGTTAGCCTGGTACCTATCAGGCGGTCTAGATATACGTGTAGTTCTTCTGGGTATTACAGGGCTTACAGGAGGACTTTGTTGAACTACTACCTGTTCATCTTCCTCATCCTGTTCAGCTATTGAATCTGTTTCTTCCTTTATGGGCACTATCTCATCCTGTATTTGTCTCTTTACTTTATTTTTAAAGTTACAGGGATAACTAATGGGATTTCTATAGGATTCAATAATTACATCTTTATTGGCATCCTGTTCTAATTTCTCCCATCCTTCATGTTCTAGAAATTGGGCACTAGCACTACATAACACTTTAGATGTGCCTTTCTCCCAAAATCTATATGCCCTATGGTTTGCCTGATAACCAATGAAGAAAAATCTTTTAGCTCTATGTTGCCCTTTTTTTCTGAGTTGTGCAGGAATATGCACCCATGCTGGTGCACCAAATGTGTGCAGGTAACTTAGATCAGGTTTCCTGCCATGCCATCTGGTGAATGGAATTTCACCTGTCGTTGTATTAACAACGTTGTTCAATATGTTATTAGCACACATTGTAGCCTCCCCCACAAAGAATCAGGTAACCCAGAATCATTTAACATTGTTCTAACCATTGCCTGTAGTGTTTGGCCTCTTCTTTCAATAAAAGCGTTATGTTCTGGCCTGTATGGAGCAGACTTCTTATGCTCTATTCCAGCTACCTTAAGTCTGTTCTGGAATTTGTTATTAATAAATTCCGTGCCATTATCTGTCACCAGGGTTATCAGTTGTCGTTTAGACTTTCTTTCAGCAAACCTAAGCCAATTGAAAAATGTTGATATGTTTCAGTTTTGCTTTTCATTAAATAGCAAAACCCATATCTAGAATAATGATCCATAATGCTCAGTATATATCTAGCACCCCCATACTGGGTTTCTTTGGACCTATTATGTCTGCAAATACTACTTCTAAAGGTTCTTTTGTTTTGAAACCATTTAGCCTATTTGCAGGCAATACTTTGCTCTTATCTTCACAGCAAACATTACAACGCAAATATTTATCACAAGGTTTTAACCTTATTCCTTCAGATAACTCAACTGTACGTTTTAGCATTTTAAAATTTACATGCCCCAAACGCCTATGCAATAAATGGATACATTCATCATGAGGCTTTATATTATTAAATACAGTTTGAGCCTCCCCTTTCTTACTATTATCTAAGACATATAATGTTCCATTTAAAGCTGCAGTTACCCTTTTGTTATCTTTTTCAATTATGCAATTATTATCTTTAAAAGTAATTACATAACCTAATTTATCTAATACCCTTACTGAAAGCAAATTAAACTTTAGTTGCGGTACATACAACATTTTTATATCCTGGTTTATGTACGGACAACGTGCAAAACCTTGACCTTTCGCTTTCAGGTTCCAGCCATTGGCAAGAGATATATGTTGAGAGCTTGTAGACATTTTTATAAATTTTGTCTTATCTCTTGTGATGCAGTGGGATGCGCCACTGTCAACCACCCATAAATTATTCTTCACATCAGAGTTGCTAAACATGGCTAGTTCAAATGCTTTCTTTGGCTTTTTTACATTCTGGCTTTTTCTCTTTTGCAGAACCTTGCCAAATGTCCTCTGCCTCCACAATTAAAACACTTTTTAATTGTGTATGCTGTTGAAGATAAATTCTCTTCTTCCAGGTGCTTTACTTTGCTATGCTGGTTTCTTTCAAGCTTTGAAGATAATTTCTCTTCTTTCTTATCTTCTCTCAGCTCGTCACGCTCACGCCTTCTTCTGGCTTCTTCTAGTAGCCTGCCTGTAATCTCGGTTAATGAGAGGCTTTCTTTTGGCAATACTTCCAACGAAGTTACATAGTCATCATAGCTTTGATCTAATGAAGATAATATTATGTAGACTTGTTGCAGTTCATTAAATATAAGCTCTTTTTCTTGCAAATCTTGAAAAATGCTCTTCATACAGTTTAAATGAACTAACATATCTCCATTCCTCTGAAGATGCGTTCGAAAAGCTTCCGTGTAAGATTTATATGTGCTCCTACACTGTCCCGAACATAAATCTTCCTGAGGTTCTCCCAGCAGTTTGCAGCATTTTCTTCTCCACGAATATGGACAAGCTGCTGATCACAGAGAGTCAGTCCTATGATGCATAAAGCCTGCTCATTCTTTAGTTTAAAGTCTTGTAACTTTTCGTTATCATCATCATTAGCAGGATCCCAGCTACTCACATCTGGTGGGTTTGCTATAATGTCCCACAAACCTTCTCTGCGTAGAAGTAAACTACATTTCATTGACCATGAAACATAGTTTGTGCCATCCAGCCTGGATATCATGGACAGTTGTGACAAATTTACTTGTGCCATTACTCTTCAGATATTTTGACTATTTTAAACTAAATTAAAACAGTTTGTTTTTACAGTAATGTGCAACTCACACCAACTCTCTCTGCTATATCCTGGTTAGTTAGACTATGTAGCTGGGCCCATAACCAATGTTAGGGTTTGAGGATTAACCCCTAGCAGAGTATTTCAGCAGTAGTCAAGCCAGGCAGCCAAAGGAGAGCGGAAGGGCCCCAGAGTATACACACACTGAACACAAAACACTGTTTGTAGTTTAAATAGTTTTAGTTAGAGTTTAAGCATTGTCATTCAGTCCATTAAGTCATTCACAGTATTTCCATCCAGTAAGACTCACTAGTATAGTCCAAGTTAAGAGTCCTTGCAATATCTTTATCAGCCGATAAAGATATCTTCTCCTCCTCCGTTTCACTCTCCAGAGAAACAAACGCTGGATATTCAGCAAACAGTAGCAAACAATAACAGTTCAGTCACAGGCACTCACAGTCAGTAATCACAGTTAGTCGCAGCAGCACACAGTAACAGTTACAGCCAGACGGTAACAGCCAGCACAGTAAACTCACAGTAAGATTTCCAGCTTCTAATGCTTCCTTATATTGTAACTTCTAACCGCACCCTTAATCGGCTAATTGCCTGCTGCATTGTGCTTAAAGTGATAAGCACTTAAACCATGATATCTAAGTTTTATATATTTATTCACCCAAACCATATTTGGTATCAATGTTATACCTAACAATGAGGATCTAAGCACCAAGTATGTACATGGAAACTCATTTACACTCAATAGATTTGCACACTTTTAACATAAGGAAAAACAAGAAAAAGACTAAGGGACCAATAAAACCGTGTGTTCTAGGGGGCTTTTGTTTAATTGTGTTTAATTTTGTGATGTCATCTAGTGAACAACAACTCATAGCTAAGGATGTGTCCTAAGAGATATTGATTGCTCATAATGGGTGATTCAGGGAGGAAGCAGAGGTTGTGGCAGAAACTGAGTTTGTGGCAAATCAGCCAACATCTGGTTTGAATTAGCAATTTCAAATCAATTCAGTTTGAAGACTGGATTCAATTTAAGGCTGGATTCAGAAAAGCAGGCCTCCTTGAGATTGCCTTTGTGGAAATGAGGACTTTTCTGGGAATGTACCACTGCTGGGAAAGCCCAGGAAAAGACACAACTTCTTTCAGCTGCTCAGCTGCAATGAGTATGTCCACTCCCTTTCCTAAGCATCTTTTACCATTTCAGATCTGAATAGTTACACTTTCCTAAAGTGCACTACAGTCAAAAACTAAAGTTCAGGAAGTTCAGTTTTAAATCGACTGAGAGGATTGGCAAGTAGACATTTATGCTGGAAGAAAACTAATTGGAAAAGGAGTGCAAAATGGATAGAGTTCCTAAAACTGGAGATACCCGAGAGCATAGTTGCAAAGTGCTTTAACAAAGAAGAAACAAGAAGAAATAAGGAAAATAGCATAAGAAGCCAATGTGGCTGCCCCAAAAGCAAAAATGTGAAAATCCCAAAGAACCCATAGAAAAGACAGAACAAAAGACAGGCCAGTAATGAATATATACTGTATATATAGCATGGATTTATAGAGATGATGTCAAGGAAGTTCAGAGTCAGAATCAGGTGAGATTAGCAAAAGATGCTAAGTACAACACAAAAGGCTCCTTGCAATATCTTCAGAATAAAAGAAAGGGAAAAGGCATTAATGGTTCAGTGAAGATTGCAAAAGAAAAAAAGGAAAAAGTAAGCGATAATAAAGAAAAGGCAGAACTACCAGAAGTCAGAGAGAAAAAATTGTCAAGGACAAGTCTTGCATTGCTAAAGTTATTTCCTATTTTTTATGGAGTAATTTCCTTAGAAAATCGTGACAATGTTATGGACATAATGCACCTGGACTTCCACAAAGTATTTGATAAAAGACTCCTGACATTTTGAATAGCTGTTAAGTATGAATTGGAAGACGGAGTGAATTTATAGCTGTCTGGAAAATTTTAGCCAAAGAGTACCTATTTACAAATCCTCAACAAATTGGAGTGAAGTAGTGAATGGTATACCAAAGATACAGTTCTGAACTCATGTTTCAATGAATGAGTTGAACAAAGAGAGTCAATGGATATCAAAGTTGTGGATGACACACAACTGGATAGGATACCTAATCCTCTAGAACAGGGGTCTCCAACCTTGGCAACTTTAAGTCTTGTGGACTTCAACTCCCAGAATTCTCCAGCTATGCTGGCTGGAGAATTCTGGGAGTTGAAGTCCACAAGTCTTAAAGGTACCAAGTTTGGAGATCTCTGCTCTAGAAGACAAAAGTACAATCTACTATAATCTTAATTGGAAATGTGGGCTGAAACTAACAGCGGAATTTAATAGAAAGAAATGCAGTTCTTCTCTTAAGTAAATGAAAAGTAAAATTAGAAGTATACCTTGGGAGATACAGGTAGTGCTTGACTTATGACCACAATTGGGCCCAACATTTCTGTTGCTAAGTGAGACAATTGTTAAGTGAGTTTTGCCCCATTTTATGACATTTCTCCTCACACGTTAAGTGAATCACTGCCGTTGTTAAGTGAGAAATATGGTTGTTAAGTGAATGCGGCTTCCCCATTGACTTTACTCATCAGAAGGTCGCAAAAGGGCTTGGGATGGCCCATGACCCTGGGATACGGCAGCCGTTGTAAATATGAGTCAGTTGCCAAGTGTCTGAATTTTGATCACATGGCCATGGGGATGCTGCAATGGTCGTGTAAGTATGAAAACCAGTAATAAGTCCCTTTTTTCTGTGCTGTTGTAATTTTGAATGTTACTCCCCAAAGGGAATAGCATGATGAATACATTATATATAAAATACATTGAAATTCTAAATATTTTTTCCATATCAAACCCACTAAGTTTATAAACTTAATTGTCATGCCCTTGTTAGAGTCAGACTCTGAGGGAGAGGAGGAACAGCTGACAGGGAGTGGAGGTGTGGCTCCGGAGGTTGTGGAGGAGGCTGGGAAAGAGTAGAGGCCAGCTGGGCAGTCAGAGGAAGAACCAGGCCCATCCTCTCTTCATCCTAGGACATGCAGGGAGGAATGGAGAAGGGAACAACATGGCTTATGAGAGAGGAAGCGGCCATGATCCCCTTCATTGGTTGCAGCTGGGGAGAATAGTATATAAGAGAGACGGTTAAAACACAGCATTGCCAGAAGCAAAGCGTGTGTTACTTTGGGCTGAAGTTATCTTGGTTGGCATCCTTCCAACAGACTGTGCCTTGTTATCTCCTTGAAGTTGGAAATTACTTATCCTGGTCTGTTGTGGAAATTCCTTCATTGTAGTTTGTTTTAGTTTTTTATTTCACCTCTATCTGCTCATTAAGTTTGAACTGTATTGCTTTCTTTTGAAGACTATTTTTGAGTATGTTTTATCTCCAACTGAGAATTATTGAAGAGTGGGGCCAAGCTGGAGGCATTAAAGGACATTTATTTACGTTTTGGATTTTGTTACATTTGTGTTACACTCTGGGTCATCACATTAATATCCTATAAATATCCTATATGTTTTATCACATTAAAACAATATCTGCCTTTTTTCATATCACAAACCATCCCCCAAGTCCTGAAGATGGGTTGGATTTGTAATTACTAATGTTCTCTTGCATAAAGTTTGGTGAAATCAAAATAGATACTCAGGCTACCATTTTATGGATCACAGGATAATACAGTGTGGAGTTGCTGAGCCATAGGTACAGTATATGTATAAGTATAGTTACTAAATGAATGGTTGTAATTCGAGAACTACCCATATCTGCTTACTAATAGTATATATGAAAAGAATCTTGACTCACATTCACTGTGTGAGTCAACCCTGTGACAAGGATCCTGAAAAGCAGATAAGGTTTTTAGGCTGGACCAATGGAAGCAATATTTTAACTGCTGCTGTTGATGTAGGGATATTTTGTGAATGGGGCTCGTGTTTTATGTTTAGATACCAGGGGCTATATGTTGTGATTTGCACACTCTTAATCCTTGTATCTAACCCAGAGTCATCTGTGTGAGAGAAGTAGCCATATCAACCAAATCAATCAATTTCTATGTTGGCCAGACTGGATATTGAATATGATTGGGATGGGATTCTACCAGTTCGCACCTATTCCCTAGAATTGGTTGTTAACATTCTAAGCAGTTCGGGGAACCGGTTGTTAGAAGAAATTACTGGCCTAATCCTGTAAGGAAGGCGGGAAGGAAACATTCTGGTGTTGCTTACAGAAACTGCCTCTGTGTTAACCCTTATTACATTCTTGGCAGGACTAGACTTCCTGTCTCAGGAACTTTTTTTCCCCTCCTTTGCTGCTCCTTTTTCCCTCCACAATTTGCTTGTGTGGGGTGACCATTCAAAGTTACAGTGGCACTGAAAAAAGTGACTTATGACCGTTTTTCATACTTACAACTGTTGCAGCATCCCCCATAGTCATGAGAGGCCAGGCGAGGAGATGCGTGCCTCGATGTGAGTGATATTGAGTTGGCCACACCCAGCCAATCACATGACCACCAAGCCACGTCCACCCAGTCATATGACCACCAAGCCACGCCCACCAACTAAGCCTAAACTTCCAGTGTTGGAGCATTCACAACTTCTGGAGGCAAGTTGTTCCACTGATTAATTGTTCTGTCAGGAAATTTCTCCTTAGTTCTAAGTTGCTTCTCTCCTTGATTAATTTCCAGCCATTGCTTCTTGTCCTGCCTGTTGTTCAACAGTGGAATCAATAACCCAGAACTTCATGTATTTTAGCAGAAGCTAGACAATAAACTGTCTGGGGTAAAAAAAAAAAAACATTGTATATTTATTGCATGATTTGCTCATTTGCCCATTATGATTCTGTAAAGAATTTTTGTAAAGAATTTTTAATCCAGAACCTTCCCTACCCGGATCTGACATTTCTGCTGCTGTTTGACTGAAAGCTAACAATGAATTCTCCAAAACCAAAAAAATCTGCAAGTTGAACTAAAAGTTTTCTAAAAGTTAAAAAAAAAATCAAGATGTTGAGCAATGTATCTCAAAGGTCTTTCAAATCATTATCCAGAATGCCAGGAGACAAAAATAGGAACTTTTCCAGGATGTAGCATTATGATATGGTGCTTTTGAGGAAGAATTGCAGGTTTTGGAAGAAAGTATTTTAGTTTGGCCCTTAATTCATATTACTTACTAAAAGTACAGAGATATATGATGTTTCAATATGTGTAATTATGACACACTAAAGATCAAAATGGGAGTACATCACAGGTGTACCAGAAACATGTAATCTAGTCTTGAATCATCTTCATTTTAATATTTTTTCATAAATCCATGAACTACACAATGCCTCATTTCACTTATTTTGTTCTAAAGTAATGAAAGTCAAATCTAGTAGGCTGCTCAATGCTGGAAAACCACCAACCAGACAAGGAGGAGGGATTAAATGGGGAGTTAGCCTTGAATTGTTGCACAGCCATAAGAAACTTAAAACTGACACAAACACACATCCTGCAAGTTCCATGAAAGTTCCATGTTTGTTCTCAAAGGAGGTCGAGTCTGGGGAGATTCTTGTACTATGGGTACAATACAATAAAGTAGTCATATGGACATGGTTGCTTGTGCCTGACACTCAGTTCCTCTTGAAAAAGAATTACAAGACATTTCCTTCATAAGACAAAGGACCAATCTACCTGCCCAGATACTTTAATGTCTGGAAATGGGATGCTATCCTAGGGGTCTAGGCTAGATTAGGGGATCAAGAACAATGGGGTGGCATTGAAAGCTTTTGTTAAACAGGCTGTTCTGGAAGAACCAGCAGAAAGTTTGTATTCCTGATCAGAAGATCAGCCCCACCTCCCCGGCCTATGTACCAGATTCTATCTAGAGACAATGCTGGCCCTGTCCAGATGAATGGTGTTCTTTGCCTTTAATTTGATCGCAATGGATCACGGCTGTTGCAATGTCAGTTTCTTTTATTTTTAGTTGGGTTTGAAATATAGATGAGCTCCAACAGCACCCAAAGATTTGTGTGTTTCAGTTCCTTCTAAGGCATGCTAGTCTCAAAAGAGTTTTTGTCTGAAGTCTGAAGTCTGAGCTTAGAAGAATTTCCATGGAGGTCTGAGCAAGAAGTTTTGGCAGAGCAGAAAGCAATGTGGAGATTTCTAACCACTGTTTTGAGTCTTTGTCATCTTGAAACTAGAGGGAGAAAATCTAAAGAAATGAGCAAACAATCCTGAAGCTTTGTATGCTCATTTTCCTTTGTTGCATGCATCTCAACTTCAAAATGAAGAAGAAAGGTTTAAGCAAATTGAAAAAATTAGCAAAAGTAGGTTTTTTTTGGACTCTAATAAGTGGAAGCATTCTCTTATAATACAGAGCAATTATTGGCCATCAATCTGTATTTCCTTATCAAATACCACCTTATGCTCTTCTTATGATTGGGGGGAGAAGAGATAACAATAACCCCCAAAAGTGGCAGTGATTATAACCTGGTTTTGAGAACAAGTTGTATTCCTGGCATGTTCCAGGCTTGCTCCTTGGCAATTCCAGCTGAAAGATCAGCTAGCGGTAATGGCAAAGCGCTATTGAGTTACGACCATAATTGAGTCCAAAATTTACGTTGCGAAGTGAGATATTTCTCAAATGAGTTTTGCCTCATTTTATGACCTTTCATGCCACAGTTGCTAAGTGAATCACTGCAATTGTTGAGCAAGTAACATGGTTGTTAAGGGAATCTAGCTCCCCCATGGACTTTGCTTGTCAGAGGGTCACAAAAGGGGATCACAGGACACTGCAGCCGTCACAGACATGAGTCAGTTGCCAACAGTTTGAATTTTGATCATGTGACTATGGGGATGCTGTAAGTTGTAGGTGTGAAAAGCAGCCATGAGTCACTTCTTTCAGTGCTGTTCAAGGTTCGGCTGCTGGGGGCTAAGATTCTGTGCAGTCCAGAGAACCCCCAAATCCCACTCCTGGCTGGCTCCACCCACCTCACCTTGCCTCTCTCAGGCGTCCCCATGCGGCCCATTTTGGATGCAGGTAAGTGCAGGGCGTGCAGGGAGGCTTGGGGAGGGCGAAAAATGGCCTCCCGGAAGTTTGGGAAGGCCAGAAATGGGCCTGTTTCCAGCTTCCAGAGAACCTCCAGAGTCTCTGGGGCCCGAGGAGGACAAAAACGCCCCCCCACCGTGGTGCAGGAGGCCGACTAGGCCACGCCCATCATGGCTACGGCCACCCAGCAACCAGGCAAAGAACCCTTTGCTAAATTTTTGGGAGCCCACCCCTGGTGCTGTTGTAACTTTGGACTGTTGTAAGTCGAGAACTACCAGTATTAAACTATTAAACTAGGGCCAGTCGTTGTGGGGAAAACAGGAGAAGGAATATTAGGAATATTAGGTGTGTTTGCCCCTTTGAGTTATTTATAAAAAATAAACAAAGCAGTATATAAATTAATAAACAATGAACAAACTTCTGTGAGCCTGAAGTCTGCATAGCTGAGGTTAGCTGAAGCACGAATCTTTGCGTAACACCCTGGGCACCTGTCTTTTTCCAGTTATCAGAATACATAAATAGTAAAAAGAGCAGAGCAGATTTTGTATCCACTGAGAAGGTTGGATGTTGGTGCCAGCAGGGTTCATGTTTACAGCCTTCTGAAATTAGGGAAACAGCCAGCTCTCTGGAACAGATTTTGGGCAGATGGAGGAGAACCAGGGCTAACGTGTAAAGGAAAACCCATTTTACTGTCAAACATTATTCTGTAGATGGATAGTTACTCTTGGCTACCATCCCGCCACTCGATGTTTTATGGTCTTTCAGGCACTATATCTCAATAACCTTCTGCATCCTATGCTTTGCTTCTTGCAGAGTGCATTTTAAGAACGATACACATTAAAAAGGAATTTGAATTCATAGACTGACGTTTCAGGGGGAGTCAGGGGGGGGGGGATATTTTGGGTCGTTTCAATGTAAAATATCGATTTTTATTTTCAGCATCTCTCCCCAGCCCATCTTTTGGGATAAGTTTCCTGATTTATCACTATTGCTCCTCTTTTAGATTCATGCTAGGGGAATAAAATTTGCATTCATTCTGAGGTGCGACCCACGAAAAAGAAGATTCTGGGATCATGATCCCTAGAATAAACATGGGGTGGCATCCAAACAGCACCCCAACAAACAGGAAACAAAAATTAAAAGTCAGCATTATAAATATTGCATAGAGAATTTTAATTCCAGATTAGAAATAGGGCAGGGGCTATGGTAAGATCTTCCATGGTAAATAACACCGTGTGCTTTAAACTAATGCAGGTATTTTACAAAAATCACGCTCTAGCCTAAATCATTAATTTTTTTTTCCTGTGTGCCTCTATCTTTTGCTTCTCTCCGAGCAAATCTGCTGCAGTCAGTATTAATTAAGTTTAAGTAGGATTTCTGAGACCAAATCATCATTAAGTCTGTGCCCTCCCCAATTTGGCACTGCAGTAAACCATTTCTCCATTTAGTTGGGGGCTTCCATGCCGTATTTCATACACTCGCTGTCTCTTAATTAAATCCACGATGGGCCACCAACACAGATTATTAAAATAACTATACTTTGCGCTTGACATATTTATGAGACAGATTCATACGAGTGTAGACGGATACTTGAACTTTTCTCCCTAGAAATGCTAATAAGATTATGATGAAGGTAAGATTGGAACATTTGTCTTTTTTCGCCCGGCTTTTCTGTTCTTCAGAGATTTATTTTTGCAACTATAATTCCATTCTTTTATTTCAGGCATCTTTAATGTTGTTTTGTATACCAAGGGGTCTTTCAGTGTAAAATGGAAACAAGAAAACTCTTAATTTATATTACATCAAGGAAATAAAACACACACATACACACACACACATGGGTATGTGCAGGTGTGCATGCACTACACACACACACACACACACACACACACACACACACACACACACCAGCCTAGTCTTTGTTTAGCTGCTTCCCTAGAAATATCAATGTTTGCAGACATTTTATAATGTGATCATAGAGACTGACATTTTCAAAGCATAATAATAAAAAGGAAAAAAAACCTAAATGCTCCTGCAGGGAATATATCTGCAAGATACAATATTAACAATTACTAAAACAGAATGAGATAGCACCTTAACAGAAAAGCAACATTTGGGTTTAACAGAGAAAGAAAAGGACTGGAAAGACTATGCAGGCAAAATGGAATATTTTCTACACTCCTTATTTAATCGAGGTGAAATTACGTCTTTAATCTTTGCTCTTTTACACCCATTAATGTAATTGCGGAATTAAAGCTTTATTGTGGCAGGATGGCAATTGTTATAAAGAGGCTCTGGTGGCAATGCTAAGACACAAATTCAAATGCACACCGAACCATTGTGGGGTTTATCCCCCAAGGAAATGAGTGTAGGATTATACTATAAAGATTTTTTACAGATATGAAAATTCTGTTCATAAATCAGGTTTGACAGTGACTGGCTCAGATAGCCATGCAGGTAGTCCTTGACTTACAACAGTTCATTTAGTGAAGTTACAATGGCACTGAAAAAGGTGACTTTTGACCATTTTTCCACACTTAGGATGGTTGCAGCATGTGATCCATATTCAGGTGCTTGGCAAGTGACTCATATTTATGATGGTTGCAGTATCCTGGGGTTATTGAACCCCTTTTGCGACCATCTGACAAGCAAAGTCAATGGGGGAAGCCAGATCCATTTAATAACGGTGTTGCTAATTTAACAATTGCAGTGATTCACTTAACAAACATGGCAAGAAAGGTCATAAAATGGGACAAAACTCACTTAGCAAACATCTCACTTAGCAATGGAAATGTTGGGGCTCAATTGAGGACCACCTGCATTTTGGTTGACTAAGCTCTTGTGCCCACCTACTGCACCTTTAATTTCTCCATTCAGAACATAAAGGGTGAAACCAAAAAGGTTCAGGCTAACTCTGTTTTTCCTCTTTCTATGGAACTGTTGCATGGGTGAACAGTGCCGCCTGCAATTGTAGAGCCAAAGATAGGTATTCTTTAGAAAAAAAAAATCCTGGTGTTTATTTGAAAAACAAAGGAAAACAACTGCCCTCATCTTTTGCTTACACTGTAGTATCTGTGGAGTGGTGATCAGTTTACAACATACAGTATATAAGAAGAAGCAGGGGTTTAATCCCATGGTCGTAGTTCCCATCTAGACTTTTCTGACTTGCCTCCAAACCTCCGATCTATTCATGCAATGAACATCATGTTCATTTTTAATATATCTAAAATTGGGGAGAGAGGTAAAAAACCTTTGGTGTGGAAGTACTCAATGGTACTTTTGGTATGGTACTCAAGGGTACTCCATGGAAGTACGAAAGTACTTTTTAAGATGTCTAAATCATGGTTCCAACATTAGCTTGGAAGTTTCTTCAGAGTATGCTTCCCTCTGCCAGATAGTCTTATTTTTTTTTCTTCCATATGCTCAGATTCTTGAAAATATCTTTCAAATTTCTTTTAGTGGTTTGAGTTGGGTTCCCTTGTTGGTTGGAAGGGTACAGAGGGTTCTACTGTTGGTATTGTTGTTTTCAAATCTCTCTAGCTACCTTCTTCTTCTTCTTGCACCTATCCGTCATCGGACATTGGTGATCATGTTGGCGAACCTATTTTTATCAATAGCCACACGAAAAAGGACTGTCGAGGTTTTGTTCAAGCCAGTCCCTTAGACATGATGTTCTTCTTCTGCCTGGACCTCATTTTCCTTCAATCTTTCCTTGGAGGATTAAGGGAAGTATGCCATATTTTTCTGGGTGCCACATCACATGTCCAAAATATTCTAACTACCTTTTCACATAAGTAGGGCGGGCCTTTTTTTTGAGCGCTAGCTAGCACGTCTTTTGCATCTAACAGCTCCTCAGGCGCTGGCCAAACAGAGAGCTCCCTCCCACCTTTGTGCAGACACCTGGCCCGTGCCCCTTCTCTCCTCGCCCGTGGGCTGGCGCGCGCCATTTGGAGCTCCAAAGCGAAGTGGCATTCAAACATGACGGGGGCAAGGGTCCAAAGCGAGCAAAGTAGCGAGATGCAACCTATAGTGGATCACAAACATTCATCTCTCCCCTTTGGAATGAAGTTCAAAACCAAATTCTCTTGGTAGTAGAGCTATTACCAAAACGGAAAGAAGGCGGAAGGGGGTGGTCCCCAAACAACGCGGCAAGCCGCCTTTTGAAATTTGTATGACGTCCATTTCGTGTTTTTTTTTTTTGGGATTTTTTTGCGCTCTCTTTCTTCCTTTTTTTTGCCGGCCCGCAAAAAAAAAAAAACCCCCACCTCATGTTGGTGATAGAACTTCGGTTAGCTCAAACCGAAGGGTTGCTAAAGAGCCAGAAAGCAGGGTGCGGAAGGCGCGGGGCTCGCTAGGTCCGGCCTTTTTTTTTTTTTTTTTTGCATATTTTAAATAGGCCTAAATTTGGGGAGGGGCTTATTTATTACTTATTGTTATTTTAGGTTCCCAAACCTTCAACATTTCTACCTGGCATAGCCCAATTCATGTTTGACAATCCCTCTAAATTAGCTTTTTGTGTGACTTTAGTTTTAACAAATTGAAGCCTAAGCACCACTGTTCTCTCCTTGTTCCAGTTTCTAGAAGGGTATCCATACTAACCAATTGCAGCAAAAACATTAATAATAATATTGTATAGAACATTTTTCTATCTTCTTTACAATATACTATAGAATATTATTTTATGTTCTATTGAATATGCATAGTAGATATAGCTATAGACAAGACATAGAGATAGAGATAGATACAAAGGAGATAGATACAAAGGAGATAGATAGATAGATAGATAGATAGATAGATAGATAGATAGATAGATAGATAGATAGATAGATAAACAGACAGACAGACAGACAGACAGATATAGAAAGAGACATAGAGATAGACATAGACATAGATATAGACAGGCTTATTCCCTAGTAATTGTATCAGCCTTTAAGAAAACACAAGACTCTTTCATTTCCTATCCTTATAATTGATACCCTTTCCTTGTTTGTTTTCAAATATTTGTCCCTAGAGGGCTCTAATATGATGGGGAGGAAAGAATATGAGAAAAAAGAAAA